>NC_142435.1:68730000-68962500 GCF_059453495.1 Arachis ipaensis
CGAAGGTCAGCACAACGTTAAAAAAAAAAAAAAAAAAAAAAAAAAAAAAAAAAAAAACTCTTGAGAAAAAACCGAAAAAAAAAACCGAAGGAGCCTGCCGAAGATGAGGCCATTATAGCTCGCCTTTATGTGTCCTTCTCGGGATAGCGTCATTTAAAGAACGAAGGTCAGCACAAAAAAAAAAAAAAAAAAAAAAAAAAAAAAAAAAAAACTCTGAGAGAAAACCGAAAAAAAAACCGGAGGAGCCTGCCGAAGATGAGGCCATTACAGCTCGCCTTTATGTGTCCTTCTCGGGATAGCGTCATTTAAAGAACGAAGGTCAGCACAACGTAAATAAAAAAAAAAAAAAAACCAGAGAAAAAACCGACAAAAAAACCGGAGGAGCCTGCCGAAGATGAGGCCATTACAGCTCGCCTTTATGTGTCCTTCTCTGGATAGCGTCATTTAAAGAACGATGGTCAGCACAACGGGAAAAAGAAAAAAAAAAAAAAAAGAAAAAAAAAACTCAGAGAAATAACCGAAAAAAAAAAACCGAAGGAGCCTGCCGAAGATGAGGACATTACGGCTCGCCTTTATGTGTCCTTCTCGGGATAGCGTCATTTAAACAACGAAGGTCAGCACAACGTAAAAAAAAAAAAAAAAAAAAAAAAAAAAAAAAAAAAAAAAAAAACTCAGAGAAATAACCGAAAAAAAACCGGAAGAGCCTGTCGAAGATGAGGCCATTACGGCTCGCCTTTATGTGTCCTTCTCGGGATAGCGTCATTTAAAGGACGAAGGTCAGCACAACGTATAAAAAAAAAAAAAAAAAAAAAAAAAAAAAAAAAACTCAGAGAAATAACCGAAAAAAAAAACCGGAGGAGCCTGCCGAAGATGAGGACATTACGGCTCGCCTTTATGTGTCCTTCTCGGGATAGCGTCATTTAAAGAACGATGGTCAGCACAACGTTAAAAAAAAAAAAAAAAAAAAAAAAAAAAAAAAAAAACTCTTGAGAAAAAACCGAAAAAAAAAACCGAAGGAGCCTGCCGAAGATGAGGCCATTACAGCTCGCCTTTATGTGTCCTTCTCGGGATAGCGTCATTTAAAGAACGAAGGTCAGCACAAAAAAAAAAAAAAAAAAAAAAAAAAAAAAAAAAACTCTGAGAGAAAACCGAAAAAAAAACCGGAGGAGCCTGCCGAAGATGAGGCCATTACAGCTCGCCTTTATGTGTCCTTCTCGGGATAGCGTCATTTAAAGAACGAAGGTCAGCACAACGTAAAAAAAAAAAAAAAAAAAAAAAAAAAAAAAAAAAAAAAAAAAAAAAAAAAAAAAAAAAAAAAAACTCAGAGAAATAACCGAAAAAAAAATCGGAGGAGCCTGCCGAAGATGAGGCCATTACGGCTCGCCTTTATGTGTCCTTCTCGGGATAGCGTCATTTAAAGAACGAAGGTCAGCACAACGTAAAAAAAAAAAAAAAAACTCAGAGAAATAACCGAAAAAAAAAAACCGGAGGAGCCTGCCGAAGATGAGGCCATTACGGCTCGCCTTTATGTGTCCTTCTCGGGATAGCGTCATTTAAAGAACGAAGGTCAGCACAACGTAAAAAAAAAAAAAAAAAAAAAAACCGGAGGAGCCTGCCGAAGATGAGGCCATTACGGCTCGCCTTTATGTGTCCTTCTCGGGATAGCGTCATTTAAAGAACGAAGGTCAGCACAACGTAAAAAAAAAAAAAAAAAAAAAAAAAACTCATAGAAATAACCGAAAAGAAACCGGAGGAGCCTGCTGAAGATGAGGCCATTACAGCTCGCCTTTATGTGTCCTTCTCGGGATAGCGTCATTTAAAGAACGAAGGTCAGCACAACGTAAAAAAAAAAAAAAAAAAAAAAAAAAAAAAAAAAAAAAAAAAAAAAAAAAAAAAAAAAAAAAAAAAAAACCGAAAAAAAAAACCGGAGGAGCCTGGCACAACGTTAAAAAAAAAAAAAAAAAAAACCGGAGGAGCCTGCCGAAGATGAGGCCATTACGGCTCGCCTTTATGTGTCCTTCTCGGGATAGCGTCATTTAAAGAACGAAGGTCAGCACAACGTAAAAAAAAAAAAAAAACTCATAGAAATAACCGAAAAGAAACCGGAGGAGCCTGCCGAAGATGAGGCCATTACAGCTCGCCTTTATGTGTCCTTCTCGGGATAGCGTCATTTAAAGAACGAAGGTCAGCACAACGTAAAAAAAAAAAAAAAAAAAAAATCTCAGAGAAACAACCGAAAAAAAAAACCGGAGGAGCCTGCCGAAGATGAGGCCATTACGGCTCAAATTTAGGTGTCCTTCTCGGGATAGCGTCATTTAAACATTTAAAGAACGATGGTCAGCACAACGTAAAAAAAAAAAAAAAAAAAAAAAAAAAAAAAAAAAAAAAAAAAAAAAAAAACTCAGAGAAATAACCGAAAAAAAAAACGGAGGAGCCTGCCGAAGATGAGGACATTACGGCTCGCCTTTATGTGTCCTTCTCGGGATAGCGTCATTTAAAGAACGAATGTCAGCACAACGTAAAAAAAAAAAAAAAAAAAACTCTGAGAAAAAACAAAAAAAAAAAACCGGAGGAGCCTGCCGAAGATGAGGCCATTACAGCTCGCCTTTATGTGTCCTTCTCGGGATAGCGTCATTTAAAGAACGAAGGTTAGCACAACGTAAAAAAAAAAAAAAAAAAAAAAAAAAAAAAAAAAAAAAACTCAGAGAAATAACCGAAAAAAAACCGGAGGAGCCTGCCGAAGATGAGGCCATTACGGCTCGCCTTTATGTGTCCTTCTCGGGATAGCGTCATTTAAAGAACGAAGGTCAGCACAACGTAAAAAAAAAAAAAAAACTCATAGAAATAACCGAAAAGAAACCGGAGGAGCCTGCCGAAGATGAGGCCATTACAGCTCGCCTTTATGTGTCCTTCTCGGGATAGCGTCATTTAAAGAACGAAGGTCAGCACAACGTAAAAAAAAAAAAAAAAAAAAAAAAAAAAAAAATCTCAGAGAAATAACCGAAAAAAAAAACCGGAGGAGCCTGCCGAAGATGAGGCCATTAAGGCTCAAATTTAGGTGTCCTTCTCGGGATAGCGTCATTTAAACATTTAAAGAACGATGGTCAGCACAACGTAAAAAAAAAAAAAAAAAAAAAAAAACTCAGAGAAATAACCGAAAAAAAAACCGGAGGAGCCTGCCGAAGATGAGGCAATTACGGCTCGCCTTTATGTGTCCTTCTCGGGATAGCGTCATTTAAAGAACGAAGGTCAGCACAACGTGAAAAAAAAAAAAAAAAAAAAAAAAAAAAAAAAACTCTGAGAGAAAACCGAAAAAAAAACCGGAGGAGCCTGCCGAAGATGAGGCCATTACAGCTCGCCTTTATGTGTCCTTCTCGGGATAGCGTCATTTAAAGAACGACGGTCAGCACAACGTTAAAAAAAAAAAAAAACTCAGAGAAATAACCGAAAAAGAAATCGGAGGAGCCTGCCGAAGATGAGGCCATTACGGCTCGCCTTTATGTGTCCTTCTCGGGATAGCGTCATTTAAAGAGCGAAGGTCAGCACAACGTAACAAAAAAAAAAAAAACAACTCAGAGAAATAACCGAAAAAAAAAACCGGAGGAGCCTGCCGAAGATGAGGCCATTACGGCTCGCCTTTATGTGTCCTTCTCGGGATAGCGTCATTTAAAGAACGAAGGTCAGCACAAAAAAAAAAAAAAAAAAAAAAAAAAAAACTCTGAGAGAAAACCGAAAAAAAAACCGGAGGAGCCTGCCGAAGATGAGGCCATTACGGCTCAAATTTAGGTGTCCTTCTCGGGATAGCGTCATTTAAACATTTAAAGAACGATGGTCAGCACAACGTAAAAAAAAAAAAAAAAAAAAAAAAAAACTCAGAGAAATAACCGAAAAAAAAAACGGAGGAGCCTGCCGAAGATGAGGACATTACGGCTCGCCTTTATGTGTCCTTCTCGGGATAGCGTCATTTAAAGAACGAATGTCAGCACAACGTAAAAAAAAAAAAAAAAAAAACTCTGAGAAAAAACCAAAAAAAAAAACCGGAGGAGCCTGCCGAAGATGAGGCCATTACAGCTCGCCTTTATGTGTCCTTCTCGGGATAGCGTCATTTAAAGAACGAAGGTTAGCACAACGTAAAAAAAAAAAATAAAAAAAAAAAAAAAATAAAAAATAAAAAAAAAAAAAAAACACTCAGAGAAATAACCGAAAAAAAACCGGAGGAGCCTGCCGAAGATGAGTCAATTACGGCTCGCCTTTATGTGTCCTTCTCGGGATAGCGTCATTTAAAGAACGAAGGTCAGCACAACGTAATAAAAAAAAAAAAAAAAAAAAAACTCTGAGAGAAAACCGAAAAAAAAACCGGAGGAGCCTGCCGAAGATGAGGCCATTACAGCTCGCCTTTATGTGTCCTTCTCGGGATAGCGTCATTTAAAGAACGACGGTCAGCACAACGTTAAAAAAAAAAAAAAAAAACCCAGAGAAAAAACCGACAAAAAAACCAGAGGAGCCTGCCGAAGATGAGGCCATTACAGCTCGCCTTTATGTGTCCTTCTCTGGATAGCGTCATTTAAAGAACGATGGTCAGCACAACGGGAAAAAGAAAAAAAAAAAAAAGAAAAAAAAAACTCAGAGAAATAACCGAAAAAAAAAACCGGAGGAGCTTGCCGAAGATGAGGACATTACGGCTCGCCTTTATGTGTCCTTCTCGGGATAGCGTCATTTAAACAACGAAGGTCAGCACAACGTAAAAAAAAAAAAAAAAAAAAAAAAAAAAAAAAAAAAAAAAAAAAAAAACTCAGAGAAATAACCGAAAAAAAACCGGAGGAGCCTGCCGAAGATGAGGACATTACGGCTCGCCTTTATGTGTCCTTCTCGGGATAGCGTCATTTAAAGAACGAAGGTCAGCACAACGTTAAAAAAAAAAAAAAAAAAAAAAAACTCTTGAGAAAAAACCGAAAAAAAAAACCGAAGGAGCCTGCCGAAGATGAGGCCATTACAGCTCGCCTTTATGTGTCCTTCTCGGGATAGCGTCATTTAAAGAACGAAGGTCAGCACAAAAAAAAAAAAAAAAAAAAAAAAAAAAAAAAAAACTCTGAGAGAAAACCGAAAAAAAAACCGGAGGAGCCTGCCGAAGATGAGGCCATTACAGCTCGCCTTTATGTGTCCTTCTCGGGATAGCGTCATTTAAAGAACGAAGGTCAGCACAACGTAAAAAAAAAAAAAAAAAAAAAAAAAAAAAAAAAAAAAAAAAAAAAAAAAAAAAAAAAAAAAAAAAAAAAAAAACTCAGAGAAATAACCGAAAAAAAATCGGAGGAGCCTGCCGAAGATGAGGCCATTACGGCTCGCCTTTATGTGTCCTTCTCGGGATAGCGTCATTTAAAGAACGAAGGTCAGCACAACGTAAAAAAAAAAAAAAAAAAACTCAGAGAAATAACCGAAAAAAAAAAACCGGAGGAGCCTGCCGAAGATGAGGCCATTACGGCTCGCCTTTATGTGTCCTTCTCGGGATAGCGTCATTTAAAGAACGAAGGTCAGCACAACGTTAAAAAAAAAAAAAAAAAAAAAACCGGAGGAGCCTGCCGAAGATGAGGCCATTACGGCTCGCCTTTATGTGTCCTTCTCGGGATAGCGTCATTTAAAGAACGAAGGTCAGCACAACGTAAAAAAAAAAAAAAACTCATAGAAATAACCGAAAAGAAACCGGAGGAGCCTGCCGAAGATGAGGCCATTACAGCTCGCCTTTATGTGTCCTTCTCGGGATAGCGTCATTTAAAGAACGAAGGTCAGCACAACGTAAAAAAAAAAAAAAAAAAAAAAAAAAAAAAAAATCTCAGAGAAATAACCGAAAAAAAAAACCGGAGGAGCCTGCCGAAGATGAGGCCATTAAGGCTCAAATTTAGGTGTCCTTCTCGGGATAGCGTCATTTAAACATTTAAAGAACGATGGTCAGCACAACGTAAAAAAAAAAAAAAAAAAAAAAAAAAACTCAGAGAAATAACCGAAAAAAAAACCGGAGGAGCCTGCCGAAGATGAGGCCATTACAGCTCGCCTTTATGTGTCCTTCTCGGGATAGCGTCATTCAAAGAACGAAGGTCAGCACAACTTAAAAAAAAAAAAAAAAAAAAAAAAAAAAAAAAAAAAAAAAAAAAAAACTCTGAGAAAAAATCGAAAAAAAAGTGGAGGAGCCTGCCGAAGATGAAGCCATTACGGCTCGCCTTTATGTGTCCTTCTCGGGATAGCGTCATTTAAAGAACGAAGGTCAGCACAACGTAAAATAAAAATAAAAAAATAAAAAAAAAACCCAGAGAAAAAACCGACAAAAAAACCGGAGGAGCCTGCCGAATATGAGGCCATTACAGCTCGCCTTTATGTGTCCTTCTCTGGATAGCGTCATTTAAAGAACGATGGTCAGCACAACGGAAAAAAAAAAAAAGAAAAAAAAAAGAAAAAAAAAACTCAGAGAAATAACCGAAAAAAAAAACCGGAGGAGCCTGCAGAAGATGAGGACATTACGGCTCGCCTTTATGTGTCCTTCTCGGGATAGCGTCATTTAAAGAACGAAGGTCAGCACAAAAAAAAAAAAAAAAAAAAAAAAAAAAAAAACTCTGAGAGAAAACCGAAAAAAAAACCGGAGGAGCCTGCCGAAGATGAGGCCATTACAGCTCGCCTTTATGTGTCCTTCTCGGGATAGCGTCATTTATAGAACGAAGGTCACACAACGTAAATAAAAAAAAAAAAAAAAAAAACCCAGAGAAAAAACCGACAAAAAAACCGGAGGAGCCTGCCGAAGATGAGGCCATTACAGCTCGCCTTTATGTGTCCTTCTCTGGATAGCGTCATTTAAAGAACGATGGTCAGCACAACGGGAAAAAGAAAAAAAAAAAAAAGAAAAAAAAACTCAGAGAAATAACCGAAAAAAAAAAACCGGAGGAGCCTGCCGAAGATGAGGACATTACGGCTCGCCTTTATGTGTCTTTCTCGGGATAGCGTCATTTAAACAACGAATGTCAGCACAACGTAAAAAAAAAAAAAAAAAAAAAAAAAAAAAAAAAAAAAAAAAAACTCAGAGAAATAACCGAAAAAAAACCGGAGGAGCCTGCCGAAGATGAGGCCATTACGGCTCGCCTTTATGTGTCCTTCTCGGGATAGCGTCATTTAAAGGACGAAGGTCAGCACAACGTATAAAAAAAAAAAAAAAAAAAAAAAAAAAAAAAAAAACTCAGAGAAATAACCGAAAAAAAAACCGGAGGAGCCTGCCGAAGATGAGGACATTACGGCTCGCCTTTATGTGTCCTTCTCGGGATAGCGTCATTTAAAGAACGAAGGTCAGCACAACGTAAAAAAAAAAAAAAAAAAAAAAAAAAAAAAAAAAAAAAAAAAAAAAAAAAAAAAAAAACTCAGAGAAATAACCGAAAAAAAAACCGGAGGAGCCTGCCGAAGATGAGGACAGTACGGCTCGCCTTTATGTGTCCTTCTCGGGATAGCGTCATTTAAAGAACGAATGTCAGCACAACGTAAAAAAAAAAAAAAAAAATTCTGAGAAAAAACCAAAAAAAAAAACCGGAGGAGCCTGCCGAAGATGAGGCCATTACAGCTCGCCTTTATGTGTCCTTCTCGGGATAGCGTCATTTAAAGAACGAAGGTTAGCACAACGTAAAAAAAAAAAACTCAGAGAAATAACCGAAAAAAAACCGGAGGAGCCTGCCGAAGATGAGGCAATTACGGCTCGCCTTTATGTGTCCTTCTCGGGATAGCGTCATTTAAAGAACGAAGGTCAGCACAACGTGAAAAAAAAAAAAAAAAAAAAAAAAAAAAAAAAAAACTCTGAGAGAAAACCGAAAAAAAAACCGGAGGAGCCTGCCGAAGATGAGGCCATTACAGCTCGCCTTTATGTGTCCTTCTCGGGATAGCGTCATTTAAAGAACGACGGTCAGCACAACGTTAAAAAAAAAAAAAAACTCAGAGAAATAACCGAAAAAGAAATCGGAGGAGCCTGCCGAAGATGAGGCCATTACGGCTCGCCTTTATGTGTCCTTCTCGGGATAGCGTCATTTAAAGAGCGAAGGTCAGCACAACGTAACAAAAAAAAAAAAAAAACAACTCAGAGAAATAACCGAAAAAAAAAACCGGAGGAGCCTGCCGAAGATGAGGCCATTACAGCTCGCCTTTATGTGTCCTTCTCGGGATAGCGTCATTTAAAGAACGAAGGTCAGCACAAAAAAAAAAAAAAAAAAAAAAAAAAAAAAAAAAAACTCTGAGAGAAAACCGAAAAAAAAACCGGAGGAGCCTGCCGAAGATGAGGCCATTACGGCTCAAATTTAGGTGTCCTTCTCGGGATAGCGTCATTTAAACATTTAAAGAACGATGGTCAGCACAACGTAAAAAAAAAAAAAAAAAAAAAAAAAAAAAAAAAAAAAAAAAAAAAAAAAAAAAAAAAAAAAAAACTCAGAGAAATAACCGAAAAAAAAAAACGGAGGAGCCTGCCGAAGATGAGGACATTACGGCTCGCCTTTATGTGTCCTTCTCGGGATAGCGTCATTTAAAGAACGAATGTCAGCACAACGTAAAAAAAAAAAAAAAAAAAAACTCTGAGAAAAAACCAAAAAAAAAAACCGGAGGAGCCTGCCGAAGATGAGGCCATTACAGCTCGCCTTTATGTGTCCTTCTCGGGATAGCGTCATTTAAAGAACGAAGGTTAGCACAACGTAAAAAAAAAAAAAAAAAAAAAAAAAAAAAAAAAAAAAAAAAAAAAAAAAAAAAAAAAAAACTCAGAGAAATAACCGAAAAAAAACCGGAGGAGCCTGCCGAAGATGAGGCAATTACGGCTCGCCTTTATGTGTCCTTCTCGGGATAGCGTCATTTAAAGAACGAAGGTCAGCACAACGTAATAAAAAAAAAAAAAAAAAAAAAAAAAAACTCTGAGAGAAAACCGAAAAAAAACCGGAGGAGCCTGCCGAAGATGAGGCCATTACAGCTCGCCTTTATGTGTCCTTCTCGGGATAGCGTCATTTAAAGAACGACGGTCAGCACAACGTTAAAAAAAAAAAAAAAAAAAAACCCAGAGAAAAAACCGACAAAAAAACCAGAGGAGCCTGCCGAAGATGAGGCCATTACAGCTCGCCTTTATGTGTCCTTCTCTGGATAGCGTCATTTAAAGAACGATGGTCAGCACAACGGGAAAAAGAAAAAAAAAAAAAGAAAAAAAAAACTCAGAGAAATAACCGAAAAAAAAAAACCGGAGGAGCCTGCCGAAGATGAGGACATTACGGCTCGCCTTTATGTGTCCTTCTCGGGATAGCGTCATTTAAAGAACGAAGGTCAGCACAACGTGAAAAAAAAAAAAAAAAAAAAAAAAAAAAAACTCTGAGAGAAAACCGAAAAAAAAACCGGAGGAGCCTGCCGAAGATGAGGCCATTACAGCTCGCCTTTATGTGTCCTTCTCGGGATAGCGTCATTTAAAGAACGACGGTCAGCACAACGTTAAAAAAAAAAAAAAACTCAGAGAAATAACCGAAAAAGAAATCGGAGGAGCCTGCCGAAGATGAGGCCATTACGGCTCGCCTTTATGTGTCCTTCTCGGGATAGCGTCATTTAAAGAGCGAAGGTCAGCACAACGTAACAAAAAAAAAAAAAAACAACTCAGAGAAATAACCGAAAAAAAAAACCGGAGGAGCCTGCCGAAGATGAGGCCATTACAGCTCGCCTTTATGTGTCCTTCTCGGGATAGCGTCATTTAAAGAACGAAGGTCAGCACAAAAAAAAAAAAAAAAAAAAAAAAAAAAAAAAAACTCTGAGAGAAAACCGAAAAAAAAACCGGAGGAGCCTGCCGAAGATGAGGCCATTACGGCTCAAATTTAGGTGTCCTTCTCGGGATAGCGTCATTTAAACATTTAAAGAACGATGGTCAGCACAACGTAAAAAAAAAAAAAAAAAAAAAAAAAAAAAAAAAAAAAAAAAAAAACTCAGAGAAATAACCGAAAAAAAAAAACGGAGGAGCCTGCCGAAGATGAGGACATTACGGCTCGCCTTTATGTGTCCTTCTCGGGATAGCGTCATTTAAAGAACGAATGTCAGCACAACGTAAAAAAAAAAAAAAAAAAAAACTCTGAGAAAAAACCAAAAAAAAAAACCGGAGGAGCCTGCCGAAGATGAGGCCATTACAGCTCGCCTTTATGTGTCCTTCTCGGGATAGCGTCATTTAAAGAACGAAGGTTAGCACAACGTAAAAAAAAAAAAAAAAAAAAAAAAAAAAAAAAAAAAAAAAAAAAAAAAAAAACTCAGAGAAATAACCGAAAAAAAACCGGAGGAGCCTGCCGAAGATGAGGCAATTACGGCTCGCCTTTATGTTAAAAAAAAAATCCAGAGTAGTCTACCGAAGATTAGGCCATTACGGCTTGCCTTTAGGTGTCCTCCTTGGGATAGCGTCATTTAAAGAACGAGGGTCAGCCCAATGTAAAAAAAAAAAAAAAAAAAAGAAAAAAAAACCCAGAAAAAAAAACCATAGGAGCCTGCCGAAGATGAGGCCATTACGGCTCGCCTTTAGGTGTCCTCCTCAGGATAGCGTCATTTAAAGAACGAGGGTCAGCACAACGTAAAAAAAATAATCCAGAGTAGTCTACCGAAGATTAGGCCATTACGGCTTGCCTTTAGGTGTCCTCCTCGGGATTGCGTCATTTAAAGAACGAGGGTCAGCACAACGTAAAAAAAAAACCCAGAAAAAAAAACCAGAGGAGCCTGCCGAAGATGTGGCCATTACAGGTCGCCTTTTGGTGTCCTCCTCGGGATAGCGTCATTTAAAGAACGAGGGTCAGCACAACATAAAAAAAATGCAAAGAAAAACCGAAAAAAAAACCAGAAGAGCCTGCCGAAGATGAGGCCATTACGGCTCGCCTTTAGGTGTCCTTCTCGGGATAGCGTCATTTAAAGAACGAAGGTCAGTGCAACGTAAAAAAAAAACTGCAAAGAGAAACAGAAAAAAACCAGAAGAGCCTGCTGAAGATGAGGCCATTACGATTCGCCTTTAGGTGTCCTTCTCGGGATAGCGTCATTTAAAGAACGAGGGTCAGCCCAATGTAAAAAAAAAAAAAAAAAAAAAGAAAAAAAAACCCAGAAAAAAAAACCATAGGAGCCTGCCGAAGATGAGGCCATTACGATTCGCCTTTAGGTGTCCTTCTCGGGATAGCGTCATTTAAAGAACGAGGGTTAGCACAACGGAAAAAAAAAAGAAAAAAAAACCCAGAAAAAAAACCAGAGGAGCTTGCCGAAGATGAGGCCATTACGGCTCGCCTTTAGGTGTCCTCCTCAGGATAGCGTCATTTAAAGAACGAGGGTCAGCGGAACGTAAAAAAAAAAAACTAAAAAAACAAACCAGAAAAAAAAAACCAGAGGAGCCTGTTGAAGATGAGGCCATTATGGCTCGCCTTTAGGTGTCCTCCTCGGGATAGCGTCATTTAAAGAACGAGGGTCAGCGCAACGTAAAAAAAATGCAAAGAAAAACCGAAAAAAAAAACCAGGGAGCCTGCCGAAGATGAGGCCATTACTGCTCGCCTTTAGGTGTCCTCCTCGGGATAGCGTCATTTAAAGAAAGAAGGTCAGCACAACGTAAGAAAAAATAAATAAAAAAAAGAAAAAAAAAACTTCCAAAAAAAACCAGACGAGCCTGCCGAAGATGAGGCCATTACGGTTCGCCTTTAGGTGTCCTCCTCGGGATAGCGTCATTTAAAGAACTAGGGTCAGCACAACCTAAAGAAAAAAAACCAGTAAAATAAACCAAAGGAGCCTGCCAAAGATGAGGCTATTACGGCTCGCCTTTAGGTGTCCTCCTTGGGATAGCGTCATTTAAAGAACGAGGTTCAGTACAACGAAAAAAAAACTGAAAAAAAAAAAATCGGAGGAGCCTGCCGTAGATGAGGCCATTATGGCTCGCCTTTAGGTGTCCTCCTCGGGATAGCGTCATTTAAAGAACGAGGGTCAGCACAACGTAAAAAAAAAAATACTAAAAAAAAAACCGGAAAAAAAAAACCAGAGGAGCCTGCTGAAGATAAGGCCATTACGGCTCGCCTTTAGGTCTCCTGCAAGGGATAGCGTCATTTAAAGAACGAAGATCAGCGCAACGTAAAAAAAAAATCCAGAGTAGCCTGCCAAAGATGAGGCCATTACGGTTTGCCTTTAGGTGTCCTCCTCAGGATAGCATCATTTAAAGAACGAGGGTCAGCACATCGAAAAAAAAATCCATAGTAGTCTACCGAAGATTACGCCATTACGGCTTGCCTTTGGGGTCCTCCTCGGGATAGCGTCATTTAAAGAACGAGGGTCAGCACAACGTAAAAAAAAAAAACCCAAAAAAAAAACCAGAGGAGCCTGCCGAAAATGAGGCCATTACGGCTCGCCTTTTGGTCTCCTCCTCGGGATAGCGTCATTTAAAGAACGAGGGTCAGCACAATGTAAAAAAAATGCAAAGAAAAACCGAAAAAAAAAAAACCAGAGGAGCCTACCGAGGAAGAGGCCATTACGGCTCTCCTTTAGGTGTCCTCCTCGGGATAGCGTCATTTAAAGAATGAAGGTCAGTGCAACGTAAAAAAAAAACTGCAAAGAAAAACCGAAAAAACAAAACCAGAGGAGCCTGCCGATGATGAGGCCATTACGGTTCGCCTTTAGGTGTCCTCTTCAGGATAGCGTCATATAAAGAACGAGGATCAGCACAACGTAAAAAAAAAAAAAAAAAAAAAAACCGGAGGAGCCTACCGACGATGAGGCCATTACGGCTCGTCTTTAGGTGTCCTCCTCGGGATAGCGTCATTTAAAAAACGAGGGTCAGCACAACGTAAAAAAAAAAAAACTGGAAAAAAAATCGGAGGAGCCTGCCGTAGATGAGGCCATTATGGCCCGCCTTAAGGTGTCCTCATCGGGATAGCGTCATTTAAAGAACGAGGGTCAGCACAACGTAAAAAAAAATACTAAAAAAAACCGGAAAAAAAAAACCAGAGGAGCCTGCTGAAGATGAGGCAATTACGGCTCGCCTTTAGGTGTCCTCCTCAAGATAGCGTCATTTAAAGAACGATGGTCAGCACAACGTAAAAAAAATCTAGAGTAGCTTGCCGAAGATGAGGCTACTACGGCTTGCCTTTAGATGTCCTCCTCGGGATAGCGTCATTTAAAGAACAATGGTCAGCACAACGTAAAAAAAAAAACTGAAAAAAAACCTGAAAAAAGAAACCAGAGGAGCCTGCTGAAGATGAGGCCATTACGGCTCGACTTTAGGTGTCCTCCTCGGGATAGCGTCATTTAAAGAACGAAGGTCAGTGCAACGTAAAAAAAAAAACAGCAAAGAGAAACAGAAAAAAAAAAACCAGAGGAGCCTGCCGAAGATGAGTCCATTACGGTTCGCGTTTAGGTGTCCTTCTCGGGATAGCGTCATTTAAAGAACGAGGGTCAGCACAACGTTAAAAAAAAATCCAGAGTAGCCTGCCGAAGATGAGGCCATTACGGCTTGCCTTTAGGTGTCCTCCTCGGGATAGCGTCATTTAAAGAACGAGAGTCAGCCCAATGTAAAAAAAAAAAAAAAGAAAAAAAACCCAGAAAAAAAAACCATAGGAGCCTGCCGAAGATGAGGCCATTACGGCTCGCCTTTAGGTGTCCTCCTCAGGATAGCGTCATTTAAAGAACGAGGGTCAGCCCAACGTAAAAAAAAAAAATCCAGAGTAGTCTACCGAAGATTAGGCCATTACGGCTTGCCTTTAGGTGTCCTCCTCGAGATAGCGTCATTTAAAGAACGAGGGTCAGCCCAATGTAAAAAAAAAGAAAAAAAAACCCAGAAAAAAAAAACCATAGGAGCCTGCCGAAGATGAGTCCATTACGGCTCGCCTTTAGGTGTCCTCCTCAGGATAGCGTCATTTAAAGAACGAGGTTCAGCACAACGTAAAAAAAAAATCCAGAGTAGTCTACCAAAGATTAGGCCATTATGGCTTGCCTTTAGGTGTCCTCCTCGGGATTGCATCATTTAAAGAACGAAGGTCAGCACAACGTAAAAAAAAAACCCAGAAAAAAAAACCAGAGGAGCCTGCCAAAGATGTGGCCATTACGGGTCGCCTTTTGGTGTCCTCCTCGGGATAGCGTCTTTTAAAGAATGAGGGTCAGCACAACATAAAAAAAATGCAAAGAAAAACCGAAAAAAAAAACCAGAAGAGACTGCCGAAGATGAGGCCATTACGGCTCGCCTTTAGGTGTCCTCCTCGGGATAGCGTCATTTAAAGAACGAAGGTCAGTGCAACGTAAAAAAAAAAACTGCAAAGAGAAACAGAAAAAAACCAGAGGAGCCTGCCGAAGATGAGGCCATTACGATTCGCCTTTAGGTGTCCTTCTCGGGATAGCGTCATTTAAAGAACGAGGGTTAGCACAACGTAAAAAAAAAATCCAGAGTACCCTGCTGAAGATGAGGCCATTACGGCTTGCCTTTAGGTGTCCTCCTCGGCATAGCGTCATTTAAAGAACGAGGGTCAGCCCAACGTAAAAAAAAAAAAGAAAAAAAAAACCCAGAAGAAAAACCAGAGGAGCTTGCCGAAGATGAGGCCATTACGGCTCGCCTTTAGGTGACCTCCTCAGGATAGCGTCATTTAAAGAACGAGGGTCAGCGCAACGTAAAAAAAAAAAAACTAAAAAAACAAACCAGAAAAAAAAAACCAGAGGAGCCTGTTGAAGATGAGGCCATTATGGCTCGCCTTTAGGTGTCCTCCTCGGGATAGCGTCATTTAAAGAACGAGGGTCAGCGCAACATAAAAAAAAATGCAAAGAAAAACCGAAAAAAAAACCAGGGAGCCTGCCGAAGATGAGGCCATTACGGCTCGCCTTTAGGTGTCCTCCTCGGGATAGCGTCATTTAAAGAAAGAAGGTCAGCACAACGTAAAAAAAAATAAATAAAAAAAAGAAAAAAAAAACCAGACGAGCCTGCCGAAGATGAGGCCATTACGGTTCGCCTTTAGGTGTCCTCCTCGGGATAGCGTCATTTAAAGAACTAGGTTCAGCACAACCTAAAGAAAAAAAAAACCAGTAAAATAAACCAGAGGAGCCTGCCAAAGATGAGGCTATTACGGCTCGCCTTTAGGTGTCCTCCTTGGGATAGCGTCATTTAAAGAACGAGGGTCAGTACAACGTAAAAAAAACTGGAAAAAAAAATCGGAGGAGCCTGCCGTAGATGAGGCCATTATGGCTCGCCTTTAGGTGTCCTCCTCGGGATAGCATCATTTAAAGAACGAGGGTCAGCACAACGTAAAAAAAAAAATACTAAAAAAAAAACCGGAAAAAAAAAAACCAGAGGATCCTGCTGAAGATAAGGCCATTACGGCTCGCCTTTAGGTCTCCTGCATGGGATAGCGTCATTTAAAGAACGAAGATCAGCGCAACGTAAAAAAAAATCCAGAGTAGCCTGCCAAAGATGAGGCCATTACGGTTTGCCTTTAGGTGTCCTCCTCAGGATAGCATCATTTAAAGAACGAGGGTAAGCTTGCCTTTGGGGTCCTCCTCGGGATAGCGTCATTTAAAGAACGAGGGTCAGCACAACGTAAAAAAAAAAAAAAACCCAGAAAAAAAAAACCAGAGGAGCCTGCCGAAAATGAGGCCATTACGGCTCGCCTTTTGGTCTCCTCCTCGGGATAGCGTCATTTAAAGAACGAGGGTCAGCACAATGTAAAAAAAATGCAAAGAAAAACCGAAAAAAAAAAACCAAAGGAGCCTACCGAGGAAGAGGCCATTACGGCTCTCCTTTAGGTGTCCTCCTCGGGATAGCGTCATTTAAAGAATGAAGGTCAGTGCAACGTAAAAAAAAAACTGCAAAGAAAAACCGAAAAAAAAAAACCAGAGGAGCCTGCCGATGATGAGGCCATTACGGTTCGCCTTTAGGTGTCCTCTTCAGGATAGCGTCATTTAAAGAACGAGGATCAGCACAACGTAAAAAAAAAAAAAAAAAAAAAAGAAAAAAAACCGGAGGAGCCTACCGACGATGAGGCCATTACGGCTCGTCTTTAGGTGTCCTCCTCGGGATAGCGTCATTTAAAGAACGAGGGTCAGCACAACGTAAAAAAAAAAACTGGAAAAAAAATCGGAGGAGCCTGCCGTAGATGAGGCCATTATGGCCCGCCTTAAGGTGTCCTCATCGGGATAGCGTCATTTAAAGAACGAGGGTCAGCACAACGTAAAAAAAAATACTAAAAAAAACCGGAAAAAAAAAACCAGAGGAGCCTGCGGAAGATGAGGCCATTACGGCTCCTCCACGGGATAGCGTCATCTAAAGAACGAAGATCAGCGCAACAAACTAGAGGAGCCTGCTGAAGATGAGGCAATTACGGCTCGCCTTTAGGTGTCCTCCTCAGGATAACGTCATTTAAAGAACGATGGTCAGCACAACGTAAAAAAAATCTAGAGTAGCTTGCCGAAGATGAGGCTATTACGGCTTGCCTTTAGATGTCCTCCTCGGGATAGCGTCATTTAAAGAACAATGGTCAGCACAACGTAAAAAAAAAACTGAAAAAAAAATGGAAAAAAGAAACCAGAGGAGCCTGCTGAAGATGAGGCCATCATGGCTCGCCTTTAGGTGTCCTCCTCGGGATAGCGTCATTTAAAGAACGAGGGTCAGCGCAACGTAAAAAAAAATTCAAAGAAAAACCGAAAAAGAAAAAAAACCAGAGGAGCCAGCCGAAGATTAGGCCATTACGGCTCGCCTTTAGGTGTCCTCCTCGGGATAGCGTCATTTAAAGAACGAAGGTCAGTGCAACGTAAAAAAAAAAACAGCAAAGAGAAACAGAAAAAAAACCAGAGGAGCCTGCCGAAGATGAGGCCATTACGGTTCGCGTTTAGGTGTCCTTCTCGGGATAGCGTCATTTAAAGAACGAGGGTCAGCACAACGTTAAAAAAAAAATCCAGAGTAGCCTGCCGAAGATGAGGCCATTACGCCTTGCCTTTGGGTGTCCTCCTCGGGATAGCGTCATTTAAAGAACGAGGGTCAGCCCAATGTAAAAAAAAAAAAAAGAAAAAAAACCCAGAAAAAAAAACCATAGGAGCCTGCCGAAGATGAGGCCATTACGGCTCGCCTTTAGGTGTCCTCCTCGGGATAGTGTCATTTAAAGAACGAAGGTCAGTGCAACGTCAAAAAAAAAAACTGCAAAGAGAAACAGAAAAAAAACCAGAGGAGCCAGCCGAAGATGAGGCCATTACGGCTCGACCTTAGGTGTCCTCCTCGAGAAAGCGTCATTTAAAGAACGAAGGTCAGTGCACCGTAAAAAAAAAAACTGCAAAGAGAAACAGAAAAAAAAAACCAGAGGAGCCTGCCGAAGATGAGGCCATTACAGTTTGCCTTTAGGTGTCCTTCTCAGGATAGCGTCTTTTAAAGAACGAGGGTCAGCACAGCGTTAAAAAAAAAATCCAGAGTAGCTTGCCGAAGATAAGGCCATTACGTCTTGCCTTTAGGTGTCCTCCTCGGGATAGCGTCATTTAAAGAACGAGGGTCAGCCCAATGTAAAAAAAAAAAAAAAAGAAAAGAAAAAAAAAATCCAGAAAAAAAAAACCATAGGAGCCTGCCGAAGATGAGGCCATTACGGCTCGCCTTTAGGTGTCCTCCTCAGGATAGCATCATTTAAAGAACGAGGGTCAGCACAACGTAAAAAAAAAAATCCAGAGTAGTCTACCGAAGATTAGACCATTACGGCTTGCCTTTAGGGGTCCTCCTCGGGATTGCGTCATTTAAAGAACGAGGGTCAGCACAACGTAAAAAAAAAAAAAAAACCAAGAAAAAAAAAACCAGAGGAGCCTGCCGAAGATGTGGCCATTACGGCTCGCCTTTTGGTGTCCTCCTCGGGATAGCGTCATTTAAAGAACGAGGGTCAGCACAACATAAAAAAAATGCAAAGAAAAACCGAAAAAAAGAAAACCAGAAGAGCCTGCCGAAGATGAGGCCATTACGGCTGGTCTTTAGGTGTCCTCCTCGGGATAGCGTCATTTAAAGAACGAAGGTCAGTGCAACGTAAAAAAAAAACTGCAAAGAGAAACAGAAAAAAAACCAGAGGAGCCAGCCTAAGATGAGGCCATTACGGCTCGCCTTTAGGTGTCCTCCTCGAGAAAGCGTCATTTAAAGAATGAAGGTCAGTGCACCGTAAAAAAAAAACTGCAAAGAGAAACAGTAAAAAAAAACCAGAGGAGCCTGCCGAAGATGAGGCCATTACAGTTCGCCTTTAGGTGTCCTTCTCGGGATAGCGTCATTTAAAGAACGAGGGTCAGCACAACGTTAAAAAAAAAATCCAGAGTAGCCTGCCGAAGATGAGGCCATTACGGCTTGCCTTTAGGTGTCATCCTCGGTATAGCGTCATTTAAAGAATGAGAGTCAGCCCAATGTAAAAAAAAAAAAAGAAAAAAAAACCCAGAAAAAAAAAACCATAGGAGCCTGCCGAAGATAAGGCCATTACGGCTTGCCTTTAGGTGTCCTCCTCAGGATAGCGTCATTTAAAGAACGAGGGTCAGCACAACGTAAAAAAAAAATCCAGATTAGTCTACCGAAGATTAGGCCATTACGGCTTGCCTTTAGGTGTCCTCCTCGGGATTGCGTCATTTAAAGAACGAGGGTCAGCACAACGTAAAAAAAAAAAAACCCAGAAAAAAAAACCAGAAGAGCCTGCCGAAGATGAGGCCATTACGGCTCGCCTTTAGGTGTCCTCCTCGGGATAGCGTCATTTAAAGAACGAAGGTCAGTGCAACGTAAAAAAAAAAAATACAAAGAGAAACAGAAAAAAACGAGAGGAGCCAGCCGAAGATGAGGCCATTACGGCTCGACCTTAGGTGTCCTCCTCGAGAAAGCGTCATTTAAAGAACGAAGGTCAGTGCACCGTAAAAAAAAACTGCAAAGAGAAACAGAAAAAAAAAACCGGAGGATCCTGCCGAAGATAAGGCCATTACGGTTCGCCTTTAGGTGTCCTTTTCGGGATAGCGTCATTTAAAGAACGAGGGTCAGCACAACGTTAAAAAAAAATCCAGAGTAGCCTGCCGAAGATGAGGCCATTACGGCTTGCCTTTAGGTGTCCTCCTCGGGATAGCGTCATTTAAAGAATGAGGGTCAGCCCAATGTAAAAAAAAGAAAGAAAAAAAAACCCAGAAAAAAAAACCATAGGAGCCTGCCGAAGATAAGGCCATTACGGCTTGCCTTTAGGTGTCCTCCTCAGGATAGCGTCATTTAAAGAACGAGGGTCAGCACAACGTAAAAAAAAAAATCCAGAGTAGTCTACCGAAGATTAGGCCATTACGGCTTGCCTTTAGGTGTCCTCCTCGGGATTGCGTCATTTAAAGAACGAGGGTCAGCACAACGTAAAAAAAAAAAAAAACCCAGAAAAAAAAACCAGAGGAGCCTGCCGAAGATGTGGCCATTACGGCTCGCCTTTTGGTGTCCTCCTCGGGATAGCGTCATTTAAAGAACGAGGGTCAGCACAACGTAAAAAAAATGCAAAGAAAAACCGAAAAAAAAAAAACCAGAAGAGCCTGCCGAGGATGAGGCCATTACGACTGGCCTTTAGGTGTCCTCCTCGGGATAGCGTCATTTAAAGAACGAAGGTCAGTGCAACGTAAAAAAAAAAACTGCAAAGAGAAACAGAAAAAAAACCAGAGGAGCCAGCAGAAGATGAGGCCATTACGGCTCGCCTTTAGGTGTCCTCCTCGAGAAAGCGTCATTTAAAGAACGAAGGTCAGTGCACCGTAAAAAAAAAACTGCAAAGAGAAATAGAAAAAAAAAACCAGAGGAGCCTGCCGAAGATGAGGCCATTACGGTTCGCCTTTAGGTGTCCTTCTCGGGAAAGCGTCTTTTAAAGAAAGAGGGTCAGCACATCGTTAAAAAAAAATCCAGAGTAGCTTGCCGAAGATAAGGCCATTACGGCTTGCCTTTAGGTGTCCTCCTCGGGATAGCGTCATTTAAAGAACGAGGGTCAGCCCAATGTAAAAAAAAAAAAAAAAAAAAGAAAAGAAAAAAAAAACCTAGAAAAAAAAAACCATAGGAGCCTGCCGAAGATGAGGCCATTACGGCTCGCCTTTTAAGTGTCCTCCTCAGGATAGCGTCATTTAAAGAACGAGGGTCAGCACAACGTAAAAAAAAAAATCCAGAGTAGTCTACCGAAGATTAGACCATTACGGCTTGCCTTTAGGTGTCCTCCTCGGGATTGCGTCATTTAAAGAACAAGGGTCAGCACAACGTAAAAAAAAAACCCAGAAAAAAAAACCAGAGGAGCCTGCCGAAGATGTGGCCATTACGGCTCGCCTTTTGGTGGCCTCCTCGGGATAGCGTCATTTAAAGAACGAGGGTCAGCACAACATAAAAAAAATGCAAAGAAAAACCGAAAAAAAGGAAACCAGAAGAGCCTGCCGAGGATGAGGCCATTACGGCTGGCCTTTAGGTGTCCTCCTCGGGATAGCGTCATTTAAAGAACGAAGGTCAGTGCAACGTAAAAAAAAAACTGCAAAGAGAAACAGAAAAAAAACCAGAGGAGCCAGCAGAAGATGAGGCCATTACGGCTCGCCTTTAGGTGTCCTCCTCGAGAAAGCGTCATTTAAAGAACGAAGGTCAGTGCACCGTAAAAAAAAAACTGCAAAGAGAAACAGAAAAAAAACCAGAGGAGCCTGCCGAAGATGAGGCCATTACGGTTCGCCTTTAGGTGTCCTTTTCGGGATAGCGTCATTTAAAGAACGAGGGTCAGCAAAACATTAAAAAAAAAATCCAGAGTAGCCTGCCGAAGATGAGGCCATTACGGCTTGCCTTTAGGTGTCCTCCTCGGGATAGCGTCATTTAAAGAACGAGGGTCAGCACAACGTAAAAAAAAAATCCAGAGTAGTCTACCGAAGATTAGGCCATTACGGCTTGCCTTTAGGTGTCCTCCTCGGGATAGCGTCATTTAAAGAACGAGGGTCAGCCCAATGTAAAAAAAAAAAAAATAGAAAAAAAACCCAGAAAAAAAAAACCATAGGAGCCTGCCGAAGATGAGGCCATTACGGCTCGCCTTTAGGTGTCCTCCTCAGGATAGCGTCATTTAAAGAACGAGGGTCAGCACAACGTAAAAAAAAAATCCAGAGTAGTCTACCGAAGATTAGGCCATTACGGCTTGCCTTTAGGTGTCCTCCTCGGGATAGCGTCATTTAAAGAACGAGGGTCAGCCCAATGTAAAAAAAAAAAAAAAAAAAGAAAAAAAACCCAGAAAAAAAAAACCATAGGAGCCTGCCGAAGATGAGGCCATTACGGCTCGCCTTTAGGTGTCCTCCTCAGGATAGCGTCATTTAAAGAACGAGGGTCAGCACAACGTAAAAAAAAATCCAGAGTAGTCTACCGAAGAATAGGCCATTACGACTTGACTTTAGGTGTCCTCCTCGGGATTGCGTCATTTAAAGAACGAGGGTCAGCACAACGTAAAAAAAAAAAAACCCAGAAAAAAAAACCAGAGGAGCCTGCCGAAGATGTGGTCATTATGGCTCGCCTTTTGGTGTCCTCCTCGGGATAGCGTCATTTAAAGAACGAGGGTCAGCACAACGTAAAAAAAATGCAAAGAAAAACCGAAAAAAAAAAAACCAGAAGAGCCTGCCGAAGAGGAAGCCATTACGGCTCACCTTTTCGTGTCCTCCTCGGGATAGTGTCATTTAAAGAACGAAGGTCAGTGCACCGTAAAAAAAAAACTGCAAAGAGAAACAGAAAAAAAAAACCAGAGGAGCCTGCCGAAGATGAGGCCATTACGGTTCGCCTTTAGGTGTCCTTCTCGGGAAAGCGTCTTTTAAAGAAAGAGGGTCAGCACATCGTTAAAAAAAAATCCAGAGTAGCTTGCCGAAGATAAGGCCATTACGGCTTGCCTTTAGGTGTCCTCCTCGGGATAGCGTCATTTAAAGAACGAGGGTCAGCCCAATGTAAAAAAAAAAAAAAAAAAAAAAGAAAAGAAAAAAAAAACCTAGAAAAAAAAAACCATAGGAGCCTGCCGAAGATGAGGCCATTACGGCTCGCCTTTTAAGTGTCCTCCTCAGGATAGCGTCATTTAAAGAACGAGGGTCAGCACAACGTAAAAAAAAAAAATCCAGAGTAGTCTACCGAAGATTAGACCATTACGGCTTGCCTTTAGGTGTCCTCCTCGGGATTGCGTCATTTAAAGAACAAGGGTCAGCACAACGTAAAAAAAAAAAACCCAGAAAAAAAAAACCAGAGGAGCCTGCCGAAGATGTGGCCATTACGGCTCGCCTTTTGGTGGCCTCCTCGGGATAGCGTCATTTAAAGAACGAGGGTCAGCACAACATAAAAAAAATGCAAAGAAAAACCGAAAAAAAGGAAACCAGAAGAGCCTGCCGAGGATGAGGCCATTACGGCTGGCCTTTAGGTGTCCTCCTCGGGATAGCGTCATTTAAAGAACGAAGGTCAGTGCAACGTAAAAAAAAAAACTGCAAAGAGAAACAGAAAAAAAACCAGAGGAGCCAGCAGAAGATGAGGCCATTACGGCTCGCCTTTAGGTGTCCTCCTCGAGAAAGCGTCATTTAAAGAACGAAGGTCAGTGCACCGTAAAAAAAAAACTGCAAAGAGAAACAGAAAAAAAACCAGAGGAGCCTGCCGAAGATGAGGCCATTACGGTTCGCCTTTAGGTGTCCTTTTCGGGATAGCGTCATTTAAAGAACGAGGGTCAGCAAAACATTAAAAAAAAAATCCAGAGTAGCCTGCCGAAGATGAGGCCATTACGGCTTGCCTTTAGGTGTCCTCCTCGGGATAGCGTCATTTAAAGAACGAGGGTCAGCACAACGTAAAAAAAAAATCCAGAGTAGTCTACCGAAGATTAGGCCATTACGGCTTGCCTTTAGGTGTCCTCCTCGGGATAGCGTCATTTAAAGAACGAGGGTCAGCCCAATGTAAAAAAAAAAAAAAATAGAAAAAAAACCCAGAAAAAAAAAACCATAGGAGCCTGCCGAAGATGAGGCCATTACGGCTCGCCTTTAGGTGTCCTCCTCAGGATAGCGTCATTTAAAGAACGAGGGTCAGCACAACGTAAAAAAAAAATCCAGAGTAGTCTACCGAAGATTAGGCCATTACGGCTTGCCTTTAGGTGTCCTTCTCGGGATAGCGTCATTTAAAGAACGAGGGTCAGCCCAATGTAAAAAAAAAAAAAAAAAAAGAAAAAAAACCCAGAAAAAAAAAACCATAGGAGCCTGCCGAAGATGAGGCCATTACGGCTCGCCTTTAGGTGTCCTCCTCAGGATAGCGTCATTTAAAGAACGAGGGTCAGCACAACGTAAAAAAAAATCCAGAGTAGTCTACCGAAGAATAGGCCATTACGACTTGACTTTAGGTGTCCTCCTCGGGATTGCGTCATTTAAAGAACGAGGGTCAGCACAACGTAAAAAAAAAAAAACCCAGAAAAAAAAACCAGAGGAGCCTGCCGAAGATGTGGTCATTATGGCTCGCCTTTTGGTGTCCTCCTCGGGATAGCGTCATTTAAAGAACGAGGGTCAGCACAACGTAAAAAAAATGCAAAGAAAAACCGAAAAAAAAAAAACCAGAAGAGCCTGCCGAAGATGAAGCCATTACGGCTCACCTTTTCGTGTCCTCCTCGGGATAGTGTCATTTAAAGAACGAAGGTCAGTGCACCGTAAAAAAAAAACTGCAAAGAGAAACAGAAAAAAAAAACCAGAGGAGCCTGCCGAAGATGAGGCCATTACGGTTCGCCTTTAGGTGTCCTTCTCGGGAAAGCGTCTTTTAAAGAAAGAGGGTCAGCACATCGTTAAAAAAAAAATCCAGAGTAGCTTGCCGAAGATAAGGCCATTACGGCTTGCCTTTAGGTGTCCTCCTCGGGATAGCGTCATTTAAAGAACGAGGGTCAGCCCAATGTAAAAAAAAAAAAAAAAAAAAAGAAAAGAAAAAAAAAACCTAGAAAAAAAAAACCATAGGAGCCTGCCGAAGAAGAGACCATTACGGCTCGCCTTTTAAGTGTCCTCCTCAGGATAGCGTCATTTAAAGAACGAGGGTCAGCACAACGTAAAAAAAAAAATCCAGAGTAGTCTACCGAAGATTAGACCATTACGGCTTGCCTTTAGGTGTCCTCCTCGGGATTGCGTCATTTAAAGAACAAGGGTCAGCACAACGTAAAAAAAAAAAAACCCAGAAAAAAAAACCAGAGGAGCCTGCCGAAGATGTGGCCATTACGGCTCGCCTTTTGGTGGCCTCCTCGGGATAGCGTCATTTAAAGAACGAGGGTCAGCACAACATAAAAAAAAATGCAAAGAAAAACCGAAAAAAAGGAAACCAGAAGAGCCTGCCGAGGATGAGGCCATTACGGCTGGCCTTTAGGTGTCCTCCTCGGGATAGCGTCATTTAAAGAACGAAGGTCAGTGCAACGTAAAAAAAAAAACTGCAAAGAGAAACAGAAAAAAAACCAGAGGAGCCAGCAGAAGATGAGGCCATTACGGCTCGCCTTTAGGTGTCCTCCTCGAGAAAGCGTCATTTAAAGAACGAAGGTCAGTGCACCGTAAAAAAAAAACTGCAAAGAGAAACAGAAAAAAAACCAGAGGAGCCTGCCGAAGATGAGGCCATTACGGTTCGCCTTTAGGTGTCCTTTTCGGGATAGCGTCATTTAAAGAACGAGGGTCAGCACAACGTAAAAAAAAAATCCAGAGTAGTCTACCGAAGATTAGGCCATTACGGCTTGCCTTTAGGTGTCCTCCTCGGGATAGCGTCATTTAAAGAACGAGGGTCAGCCCAATGTAAAAAAAAAAAAAAAAAAACAAAAAAAAACCCAGAAAAAAAAAACCATAGGAGCCTGCCGAAGATGAGGCCATTACGGCTCGCCTTTAGGTGTCCTCCTCAGGATAGCGTCATTTAAAGAACGAGGGTCAGCACAACGTAAAAAAAAAATCCAGAGTAGTCTACCGAAGATTAGGCCATTACGGCTTGCCTTTAGGTGTCCTCCTCGGGATAGCGTCATTTAAAGAACGAGGGTCAGCCCAATGTAAAAAAAAAAAAAAAAAAGAAAAAAAAACCCAAAAAAAAAAAACCATAGGAGCCTGCCGAAGATGAGGCCATTACGGCTCGCCTTTAGGTGTCCTCCTCAGGATAGCGTCATTTAAAGAACGAGGGTCAGCACAACGTAAAAAAAAAATCCAGAGTAGTCTACCGAAGATTAGGCCATTACGGCTTGCCTTTAGGTGTCCTCCTCGGGATAGCGTCATTTAAAGAACGAGGGTCAGCCCAATGTAAAAAAAAAAAAAAAAAAAAAAAAAAAAAACCCAGAAAAAAAAAACCATAGGAGCCTGCCGAAGATGAGGCCATTACGGCTCGCCTTTAGGTGTCCTCCTCAGGATAGCGTCATTTAAAGAACGAGTGTCAGCACAACGTAAAAAAAAAATCCAGAGTAGTCTACCGAAGATTAGGCCATTACGGCTTGCCTTTAGGTGTCCTCCTCGGGATAGCGTCATTTAAAGAACGAGGGTCAGCCCAATGTAAAAAAAAAAAAAAAAAAGAAAAAAAACCCAGAAAAAAAAAACCATAGGAGCCTGCCGAAGATGAGGCCATTACGGCTCGCCTTTAGGTGTCCTCCTCAGGATAGCGTCATTTAAAGAACGAGGGTCAGCACAACGTAAAAAAAAATCCAGAGTAGTCTACCGAAGAATAGGCCATTACGACTTGACTTTAGGTGTCCTCCTCGGGATTGCGTCATTTAAAGAACGAGGGTCAGCACAACGTAAAAAAAAAAAAACCCCGAAAAAAAAAACCAGAGGAGCCTGCCGAAGATGTGGTCATTATGGCTCGCCTTTTGGTGTCCTCCTCGGGATAGCGTCATTTAAAGAACGAGGGTCAGCACAACGTAAAAAAAATGCAAAGAAAAACCGAAAAAAAAAAAACCAGAAGAGCCTGCCGAAGATGAAGCCATTACGGCTCGCCTTTTCGTGTCCTCCTCGGGATAGTGTCATTTAAAGAACGAAGGTCAGTGCACCGTAAAAAAAAAACTGCAAAGAGAAACAGAAAAAAAAAACCAGAGGAGCCTGCCGAAGATGAGGCCATTACGGTTCGCCTTTAGGTGTCCTTCTCGGGATAGCGTCTTTTAAAGAAAGAGGGTCAGCACATCGTTAAAAAAAAATCCAGAGTAGCTTGCCGAAGATAAGGCCATTACGGCTTGCCTTTAGGTGTCCTCCTCGGGATAGCGTCATTTAAAGAACGAGGGTCAGCCCAATGTAAAAAAAAAAAAAAAAAAAAGAAGAAAAAAAAAACCTAGAAAAAAAAAACCATAGGAGCCTGCCGAAGATGAGGCCATTACGGCTCGCCTTTTAAGTGTCCTCCTCAGGATAGCGTCATTTAAAGAACGAGGGTCAGCACAACGTAAAAAAAAAATCCAGAGTAGTCTACCGAAGATTAGACCATTACGGCTTGCCTTTAGGTGTCCTCCTCGGGATTGCGTCATTTAAAGAACAAGGGTCAGCACAACGTAAAAAAAAAAAACCCAGAAAAAAAAACCAGAGGAGCCTGCCGAAGATGTGGCCATTACGGCTCGCCTTTTGGTGGCCTCCTCGGGATAGCGTCATTTAAAGAACGAGGGTCAGCACAACATAAAAAAAATGCAAAGAAAAACCGAAAACAAGAAAACCAGAAGAGCCTGCCGAGGATGAGGCCATTACGGCTGGCCTTTAGGTGTCCTCCTCGGGATAGCGTCATTTAAAGAACGAAGGTCAGTGCAACGTAAAAAAAAAACTGCAAAGAGAAACAGAAAAAAAACCAGAGGAGCCAGCAGAAGATGAGGCCATTACGGCTCGCCTTTAGGTGTCCTCCTCGAGAAAGCGTCATTTAAAGAACGAAGGTCAGTGCACCGTAAAAAAAAAACTGCAAAGAGAAACAGAAAAAAAACCAGAGGAGCCTGCCGAAGATGAGGCCATTACGGTTCGCCTTTAGGTGTCCTTTTCGGGATAGCGTCATTTAAAGAACGAGGGTCAGCAAAACATTAAAAAAAAATCCAGAGTAGCCTGCCGAAGATGAGGCCATTACGGCTTGCCTTTAGGTGTCCTCCTCGGGATAGCGTCATTTAAAGAACGAGGGTCAGCACAACGTAAAAAAAAAATCCAGAGTAGTCTACCGAAGATTAGGCCATTACGGCTTGCCTTTAGGTGTCCTCCTCGGGATAGCGTCATTTAAAGAACGAGGGTCAGCCCAATGTAAAAAAAAAAAAAAATAGAAAAAAAACCCAGAAAAAAAAAACCATAGGAGCCTGCCGAAGATGAGGCCATTACGGCTCGCCTTTAGGTGTCCTCCTCAGGATAGCGTCATTTAAAGAACGAGGGTCAGCACAACGTAAAAAAAAAATCCAGAGTAGTCTACCGAAGATTAGGCCATTACGGCTTGCCTTTAGGTGTCCTCCTCGGGATAGCGTCATTTAAAGAACGAGGGTCAGCCCAATGTAAAAAAAAAAAAAAAAAAGAAAAAAAAACCCAGAAAAAAAAAAACCATAGGAGCCTGCCGAAGATGAGGCCATTACGGCTCGCCTTTAGGTGTCCTCCTCAGGATAGCGTCATTTAAAGAACGAGGGTCAGCACAACGTAAAAAAAAAATCCAGAGTAGTCTACCAAAGATTAGGCCATTACGGCTTGCCTTTAGGTGTCCTCCTCGGGATAGCGTCATTTAAAGAACGAGGGTCAGCCCAATGTAAAAAAAAAAAAAAAAAAGAAAAAAAAACCCAGAAAAAAAAAACCATAGGAGCCTGCCGAAGATGAGGCCATTACGGCTCGCCTTTAGGTGTCCTCCTCAGGATAGCGTCATTTAAAGAACGAGGGTCAGCACAACGTAAAAAAAAAATCTAGAGTAGTCTACCGAAGATTAGGCCATTACGGCTTGCCTTTAGGTGTCCTCCTCGGGATAGCGTCATTTAAAGAACGAGGGTCAGCCCAATGTAAAAAAAAAAAAAAAAAAGAAAAAAAACCCAGAAAAAAAAAACCATAGGAGCCTGCCGAAGATGAGGCCATTACGGCTCGCCTTTAGGTGTCCTCCTCAGGATAGCGTCATTTAAAGAACGAGGGTCAGCACAACGTAAAAAAAAAATCCAGAGTAGTCTACCGAAGATTAGGCCATTACGGCTTGCCTTTAGGTGTCCTCCTCGGGATAGCGTCATTTAAAGAACGAGGGTCAGCCCAATGTAAAAAAAAAAAAAAAAAAGAAAAAAAAACCCAGAAAAAAAAAACCATAGGAGCCTGCCGAAGATGAGGCCATTATGGCTCGCCTTTAGGTGTCCTCCTCAAGAAAGCGTCATTTAAAGAACGAGGGTCAGCACAACGTAAAAAAAAAAATCCAGAGTAGTCTACCGAAGATTAGGCCATTACGGCTTGCCTTTAGGTGTCCTCCTCGGGATTGCGTCATTTAAAGAACGAGGGTCAGCACAACGTAAAAAAAAAACCCAGAAAAAAAAACCAGAGGAGCCTGCCGAAGATGTGGCCATTACGGGTCGCCTTTTGGTGTCCTCCTCGGGATAGCGTCATTTAAAGAACGAGGGTCAGCACAACATAAAAAAAATGCAAAGAAAAACCGAAAAAAAAAAACCAGAAGAGCCTGCCGAAGATGAGGCCATTACGGCTCGCCTTTAGGTGTCCTTCTCGGGAGAGCGTCATTTAAAGAACGAAGGTCAGTGCAACGTAAAAAAGAAAAAACAGCAAAGAGAAACAGAAAAAAACCAGAGGAGCCTGCCGAAGATGAGGCCATTACGATTCGCCTTTAGGTGTCCTTCTCGAGATAGCGTCATTTAAAGAACGAGGGTTAGCACAACGTAAAAAAAAAAAACTGGAAAAAAAATCGGAGGAGCCTGCCGTAGATGAGGCCATTATGGCCCGCCTTAAGGTGTCCTCATCGGGATAGCGTCATTTAAAGAACGAGGGTCAGCACAACGTAAAAAAAAATACTAAAAAAAACCGGAAAAAAAAACCAGAGGAGCCTGCGGAAGATGAGGCCATTACGGCTCCTCCACGGGATAGCGTCATCTAAAGAACGAAGATCAGCGCAACAAACTAGAGGAGCCTGCTGAAGATGAGGCAATTACGGCTCGCCTTTAGGTGTCCTCCTCAGGATAGCGTCATTTAAAGAACGATGGTCAGCACAACGTAAAAAAAAATTCAGAGTAGCTTGCCGAAGATGAGGCTATTACGGCTTGCCTTTAGATGTCCTCCTCGGGATAGCGTCATTTAAAGAACAATGGTCAGCACAACGTAAAAAAAAAACTGAAAAAAAACCGAAAAAAAAAAACCAGAGGAGCCTGCTCAAGATGAGGCCATCATGGCTCGCCTTTAGGTGTCCTCCTCGGGATAGCGTCATTTAAAGAACGAGGGTCAGCGCAAGGTAAAAAAAAATTCAAAGAAAAACAGAAAAAGAAAAAAAGCAAGAGGAGCCAGCCGAAGATTAGGCCATTACGGCTCGCCTTTAGGTGTCCTCCTCGGGATAGCGTCATTTAAAGAACAAAGGTCAGTGCAACGTAAAAAAAAACAGCAAAGAGAAACAGAAAAAAAAAACCAGAGGAGCCTGCCGAAGATGAGGCCATTACGGTTCGCGTTTAGGTGTCCTTCTCGGGATAGCGTCATTTAAAGAACGAGGGTCAGCACAACGTTAAAAAAAAATCCAGAGTAGCCTGCCGAAGATGAGGCCATTACGGCTTGCCTTTAGGTGTCCTCCTCGGGATAGCGTCATTTAAAGAACGAGGGCAGCCCAATGAAAAAAAAAAAAAAGAAAAAAAACCCAGAAAAAAAACCATGGGAGCCTCCCGAAGATGAGGCCATTACGGCTCGCCTTTAGGTGTCCTCCTCAGGATAGCGTCATTTAAAGAACGAGGGTCAGCACAACGTAAAAAAAAAATCCAGAGTAGTCTACCGAAGAATAGGCCATTACGGCTTGACTTTAGGTGTCCTCCTCGGGATTGCGTCATTTAAAGAACGAGGGTCAGCACAACGTAAAAAAAAAAACCCAGAAAAAAAACCAGAGGAGCCTGCCGAAGATGTGGTCATTACGGCTTGCCTTTTGGTGTCCTCCTCGGGATAGCGTCATTTAAAGAACGAGGGTCATCACAACGTAAAAAAAAAAAAAAAAAAGAAAAAAAGCCGGAGGAGCCTACCGACGATGAGGCCATTACGGCTCGTCTTTAGGTGTCCTCCTCAGGATAGCGTCATTTAAAGAACGAGGGTCAGCACAACGTAAAAAAAAAAACTGGAAAAAAAATCGGAGGAGCCTGCCGTAGATGAGGCCATTATGGCCCGCCTTAAGGTGTCCTCATCGGGATAGTGTCATTTAAAGAACGAGGGTCAGCACAACGTAAAAAAAAATACTAAAAAAAACCGGAAAAAAAAAAACCAGAGGAGCCTGCGGAAGATGAGGCCATTACGGCTCCTCCACGGGATAGCGTCATCTAAAGAACGAAGATCAGCGCAACAAACTAGAGGAGCCTGCTGAAGATGAGGCAATTACGGCTCGCCTTTAGGTGTCCTCCTCAGGATAGCGTCATTTAAAGAACGATGGTTAGCACAACGTAAAAAAAAATTCAGAGTAGCTTGCCGAAGATGAGGCTATTACGGCTTGCCTTTAGATGTCCTCCTCGGGATAGCGTCATTTAAAGAACAATGGTCAGCACAACGTAAAAAAAAAAACTGAAAAAAAACCGGAAAAAAAAACCAGAGGAGCCTGCTCAAGATGAGGCCATCATGGCTCGCCTTTAGGTGTCCTCCTCGGGATAGCGTCATTTAAAGAACGAGGGTCAGCGCAACGTAAAAAAAAATTCAAAGAAAAACCGAAAAAGAAAAAAAACCAGAGGAGCCAGCCGAAGATTAGGCCATTACGGCTCGCCTTTAGGTGTCCTCCTCGGGATAGCGTCATTTAAAGAACGAAGGTCAGTGCAACGTAAAAAAAAACAGCAAAGAGAAACAGAAAAAAAAAACCAGAGGAGCCTGCCGAAGATGAGGCCATTACGGTTCGCGTTTAGGTGTCCTTCTCGGGATAGCGTCATTTAAAGAACGAGGGTCAGCACAATGTTAAAAAAAAATCCAGAGTAGCCTGCCGAAGATGAGGCCATTACGGCTTGCCTTTAGGTGTCCTCCTCGGGATAGCGTCATTTAAAGAACGAGGGTCAGCCCAATGTAAAAAAAAAAAAAGAAAAAAAACCCAGAAAAAAAACCATAGGAGCCTCCCGAAGATGAGGCCATTACGGCTCGCCTTTAGGTGTCCTCCTCAGGATAGCGTCATTTAAAGAACGAGGGTCAGCACAACGTAAAAAAAAAATCCAGAGTAGTCTACCGAAGAATAGGCCATTACGGCTTGACTTTAGGTGTCCTCCTCGGGATTGCGTCATTTAAAGAACGAGGGTCAGCACAACGTAAAAAAAAAAAAAACCCAGAAAAAAAAACCAGAGGAGCCTGCCGAAGATGTGGTCATTACGGCTCGCCTTTTGGTGTCCTCCTCGGGATAGCGTCATTTAAAGAACGAGGGTCATCACAACGTAAAAAAAATGCAAAAAAAAAACCGAAAAAAAAAACCAGAGGAGCCAGCCGAAGATGAGGCCATTACGGCTCGACCATAGGTGTCCTCCTCGAGAAAGTGTCATTTAAAGAACGAAGGTCAGTGCACCGTAAAAAAAAACTGCAAAGAGAAACAGAAAAAAAAACCAGAGGAGCCTGCCGAAGATGAGGCCATTACGGTTTGCCTTTAGGTGTCTTTCTCGGGATAGCGTCTTTTAAAGAACGAGGGTCAGCACATCGTTAAAAAAAAAACCAGAGTAGCTTGCTGAAGATAAGGCCATTACGGCATGCCTTTAGGTGTCCTCCTCGGGGTAGCGTCATTTAAAGAATGAAGGTCAGCCCAATGTAAAAAAAAAAAAAAAGAAAAGAAAAAAAAAACCCAGAAAAAAAAAACCATAGGAGCCTGCCGAAGATGAGGCCATTACGGCTCGCCTTTAGGTGTCCTCCTCAGGATAGCGTCATTTAAAGAACGAGGGTCAGCACAACGTAAAAAAAAAATCCAGAGTAGTCTACCGAAGATTAGACCATTACGGCTTGCCTTTAGGTGTCCTCCTCGGGATTGCGTCATTTAAAGAACGAGGGTCAGCACAACGTAAAAAAAAAAAAACCCAGAAAAAAAAACCAGAGGAGCCTGGCGAAGATGTGTCCATTACGGCTCGCCTTTTGGTGGCTTCCTCGGGATAGCGTCATTTAAAGAACGAGTGTCAGCAAAACATAAAAAAATGCAAAGAAAAACCGAAAAAAAGAAAACCAGAAGAGCCTGCCGAAGATGAGGCCATTACAGCTGGCCTTTAGGTGTCCTCCTCGGGATAGCGTCATTTAAAGAACGAAGGTCAGTGCAACGTAAAAAAAAAACTGCAAAGAGAAACAGAAAAAAAATCAGAGGAGCCAGCAGAAGATGAGGCCATTACGGCTCGCCTTTAGGTGTCCTCCTCGAGAAAGTGTCATTTAAAGAACGAAGGTCAGTGCACCGTAAAAAAAAACTGCAAAGAGAAACAGAAAAAGAAAAACCAGAGGAGCTTGCCGAAGATGAGGCCATTACGGTTCGCCTTTAGGTGTCCTCCTCAGGATAGCGTCATTTAAAGAATGAGGGTCAGCCCAATGTAAAAAAAAAAAAAGAAAAAAAAAACCCAGAAAAAAAAACCATAGGAGCCTGCCGAAGATGAGGCCATTACGGCTCGCCTTTAGGTGTCCTCCTCAGGATAGCGTCATTTAAAGAACGAGGGTTAGCACAACGTAAAAAAAAAAATCCAGAGTAGTCTACCGAAGATTAGGCCATTACGGCTTGCCTTTAGGTGTCCTCCTCGGGATAGCGTCATTTAAAGAACGAGGGTCAGCCCAATGTAAAAAAAAAAAAAAAGAAAAAAAACCCAGAAAAAAAAACCATAGGAGCCTGCCGAAGATGAGGCCATTACGGCTCGCCTTTAGGTGTCCTCCTCAGGATAGCGTCATTTAAAGAACGAGGGTCAGCACAACGTAAAAAAAAAAATCCAGAGTAGTCTACCGAAGATTAGGCCATTACGGCATGCCTTTTGGTGTCCTCCTCGGGATAGCGTCATTTAAAGAACGAGGGTCAGCCCAATGTAAAAAAAAAAAAAGAAAAAAAGAAAAAAAAACACAGAAAAAAAAAACCATAAGAGCCTGCCGAAGATGAGGCCATTACGGCTCGCCTTTAGGTGTCCTCCTCAGGAAAGCGTCATTTAAAGAACGAGGGTCAGCACAACGTAAAAAAAAAAATCCAGAGTAGTCTACCGAAGATTAGGCCATTACGGCTTGCCTTTAGGTGTCCTCCTCGGGATTGCGTCATTTAAAGAACGAGGGTCAGCACAACGTAAAAAAAAACCCAGAAAAAAAAACCAGAGGAGTCTGCCGAAGATGTGGCCATTACGGGTCGCCTTTTGGTGTCCTCCTCGGGATAGCGTCATTTAAAGAACGAGGGTCAGCACAACATAAAAAAAATGCAAAGAAAAATCGAAAAAAAAAAACCAGAAGAGCCTGCCGAAGATGAGGCCATTACGGCTCGCCTTTAGGTGTCCTTCTCGGGATAGCGTCATTTAAAGAACGAAGGTCAGTGCAACGTAAAAAAAAAAAAACTTCAAAGAGAAACAGAAAAAAACCAGAGGAGCCTGCCGAAGATGAGGCCATTACGATTCGCCTTTAGGTGTCCTTCTCGAGATAGCGTCATTTAAAGAACGAGGGTCAGCAAAACATAAAAAAATGCAAAGAAAAACCGAAAAAAAGAAAACCAGAAGAGCCTGCCGAAGATGAGGCCATTACAGCTGGCCTTTAGGTGTCCTCCTCGGGATAGCGTCATTTAAAGAACGAAGGTCAGTGCAACGTAAAAAAAAAAACTGCAAAGAGAAACAGAAAAAAAATCAGAGGAGCCAGCAGAAGATGAGGCCATTACGGCTCGCCTTTAGGTGTCCTCCTCGAGAAAGTGTCATTTAAAGAACGAAGGTCAGTGCACCGTAAAAAAAAACTGCAAAGAGAAACAGAAAAAAAAAAAACCAGAGGAGCTTGCCGAAGATGAGGCCATTACGGTTCGCCTTTAGGTGTCCTCCTCAGGATAGCGTCATTTAAAGAATGAGGGTCAGCCCAATGTAAAAAAAAAAAAAGAAAAAAAAAACCCAGAAAAAAAAAACCATAGGAGCCTGCCGAAGATGAGGCCATTACGGCTCGCCTTTAGGTGTCCTCCTCAGGATAGCGTCATTTAAAGAACGAGGGTCAGCACAACGTAAAAAAAAAAACCCAGAGTAGTCTACCGAAGATTAGGCCATTACGGCTTGCCTTTAGGTGTCCTCCTCGGGATAGCGTCATTTAAAGAACGAGGGTCAGCCCAATGTAAAAAAAAAAAAAAAAAGAAAAAAAACCCAGAAAAAAAAACCATAGGAGCCTGCCGAAGATGAGGCCATTACGGATCGCCTTTAGGTGTCCTCCTCAGGATAGCGTCATTTAAAGAACGAGGGTCAGCACAACGTAAAAAAAAAAATCCAGAGTAGTCTACCGAAGATTAGGCCATTACGGCATGCCTTTTGGTGTCCTCCTCGGGATAGCGTCATTTAAAGAACGAGGGTCAGCCCAATGTAAAAAAAAAAAAAGAAAAAAAGAAAAAAAAACACAGAAAAAAAAAACCATAAGAGCCTGCCGAAGATGAGGCCATTACGGCTCGCCTTTAGGTGTCCTCCTCAGGAAAGCGTCATTTAAAGAACGAGGGTCAGCACAACGTAAAAAAAAAAATCCAGAGTAGTCTACCGAAGATTAGGCCATTACGGCTTGCCTTTAGGTGTCCTCCTCGGGATTGCGTCATTTAAAGAACGAGGGTCAGCACAACGTAAAAAAAAACCCAGAAAAAAAAACCAGAGGAGCCTGCCGAAGATGTGGCCATTACGGGTCGCCTTTTGGTGTCCTCCTCGGGATAGCGTCATTTAAAGAACGAGGGTCAGCACAACATAAAAAAAATGCAAAGAAAAATCGAAAAAAAAAAACCAGAAGAGCCTGCCGAAGATGAGGCCATTACGGCTCGCCTTTAGGTGTCCTTCTCGGGATAGCGTCATTTAAAGAACGAAGGTCAGTGCAACGTAAAAAAAAATCCAGAGTAGCCTACCAAAGATGAGGCCATTACGGTTTGCCTTTAGGTGTCCTCCTCAGGATAGCGTCATTTAAAGAACGAAGGTCAGCATATCGTAAAAAAAAATCCATGGTAGTCTACCGAAGATTAGACCATTACGGCTTGCCTTTAGGGGTCCTCCTCGGGATAGCGTCATTTAAAGAACGAGGGTCAGCACAACGTAAAAAAAAAAAAAAAAAACCCAGAAAAAAAACCAGTGGAGCCTACCGAAAATGAGGCCATTACGACTCGCCTTTTGGTCTCCTCCTCGAGATAGCGTCATTTAAAGAACGAGGGTCAGCACAACGTAAAAAAAATGCCAAGAAAAACCGAAAAAAAAAAACCAGAGGAGCCTGCCGAGGATGAGGCTATTACGGCTCGCCTTTAGGTGTCCTCCTCGGGATAGGGTCATTTAAAGAACGAACGTCAGTGCAACGTAAAAAAAAAACTGCAAAGAAAAACCGAAAAAAAAAACCAGAGGAGCCTGCCGAAGATGAGGCCATTACGGTTTGCCTTTAGGTGTCCTCCTCAGGATAGCGTCATTTAAAGATCGAGGATCAGCACAACATAAAAAAAAAAAAAAAAAAAACCGGAGGAGCCTGGCGAAGATGTGTCCATTACGGCTCGCCTTTTGGTGGCTTCCTCGGGATAGCGTCATTTAAAGAACGAGGGTCAGCAAAACATAAAAAAATGGAAAGAAAAACCGAAAAAAAGAAAACCAGAAGAGCCTGCCGAAGATGAGGCCATTACAGCTGGCCTTTAGGTGTCCTCCTCGGGATAGCGTCATTTAAAGAACGAAGGTCAGTGCAACGTAAAAAAAAAAACTGCAAAGAGAAACAGAAAAAAAATCAGAGGAGCCAGCAGAAGATGAGGCCATTACGGCTCGCCTTTAGGTGTCCTCCTCGAGAAAGTGTCATTTAAAGAACGAAGGTCAGTGCACCGTAAAAAAAAACTGCAAAGAGAAACAGAAAAAAAAAAACCAGAGGAGCTTGCCGAAGATGAGGCCATTACGGTTCGCCTTTAGGTGTCCTCCTCAGGATAGCGTCATTTAAAGAATGAGGGTCAGCCCAATGTAAAAAAAAAAAAAGAAAAAAAAAACCCAGAAAAAAAAACCATAGGAGCCTGCCGAAGATGAGGCCATTACGGCTCGCCTTTAGGTGTCCTCCTCAGGATAGCGTCATTTAAAGAACGAGGGTCAGCACAACGTAAAAAAAAAAAATCCAGAGTAGTCTACCGAAGATTAGGCCATTACGGCTTGCCTTTAGGTGTCCTCCTCGGGATAGCGTCATTTAAAGAACGAGGGTCAGCCCAATGTAAAAAAAAAAAAAAAAGAAAAAAAACCCAGAAAAAAAAACCATAGGAGCCTGCCGAAGATGAGGCCATTACGGCTCGCCTTTAGGTGTCCTACTCAGGATAGCGTCATTTAAAGAACGAGGGTCAGCACAACGTAAAAAAAAAAATCCAGAGTAGTCTACCGAAGATTAGGCCATTACGGCATGCCTTTTGGTGTCCTCCTCGGGATAGCGTCATTTAAAGAACGAGGGTCAGCCCAATGTAAAAAAAAAAAAAGAAAAAAAGAAAAAAAAACACAGAAAAAAAAAACCATAAGAGCCTGCCGAAGATGAGGCCATTACGGCTCGCCTTTAGGTGTCCTCCTCAGGAAAGCGTCATTTAAAGAACGAGGGTCAGCACAACGTAAAAAAAAAAATCCAGAGTAGTCTACCGAAGATTAGGCCATTACGGCTTGCCTTTAGGTGTCCTCCTCGGGATTGCGTCATTTAAAGAACGAGGGTCAGCACAACGTAAAAAAAAACCCAGAAAAAAAAACCAGAGGAGCCTGCCGAAGATGTGGCCATTACGGGTCGCCTTTTGGTGTCCTCCTCGGGATAGCGTCATTTAAAGAACGAGGGTCAGCACAACATAAAAAAAATGCAAAGAAAAATCGAAAAAAAAAAACCAGAAGAGCCTGCCGAAGATGAGGCCATTACGGCTCGCCTTTAGGTGTCCTTCTCGGGATAGCGTCATTTAAAGAACGAAGGTCAGTGCAACGTAAAAAAAAAAAACTTCAAAGAGAAACAGAAAAAAACCAGAGGAGCCTGCCGAAGATGAGGCCATTACGATTCGCCTTTAGGTGTCCTTCTCGAGATAGCGTCATTTAAAGAACGAGGGTCAGCAAAACATAAAAAAATGCAAAGAAAAACCGAAAAAAAGAAAACCAGAAGAGCCTGCCGAAGATGAGGCCATTACAGCTGGCCTTTAGGTGTCCTCCTCGGGATAGCGTCATTTAAAGAACGAAGGTCAGTGCAACGTAAAAAAAAAAACTGCAAAGAGAAACAGAAAAAAAATCAGAGGAGCCAGCAGAAGATGAGGCCATTACGGCTCGCCTTTAGGTGTCCTCCTCGAGAAAGTGTCATTTAAAGAACGAAGGTCAGTGCACCGTAAAAAAAAACTGCAAAGAGAAACAGAAAAAAAAAAACCAGAGGAGCTTGCCGAAGATGAGGCCATTACGGTTCGCCTTTAGGTGTCCTCCTCAGGATAGCGTCATTTAAAGAATGAGGGTCAGCCCAATGTAAAAAAAAAAAAGAAAAAAAAAACCCAGAAAAAAAAAACCATAGGAGCCTGCCGAAGATGAGGCCATTACGGCTCGCCTTTAGGTGTCCTCCTCAGGATAGCGTCATTTAAAGAACGAGGGTCAGCACAACGTAAAAAAAAAAATCCAGAGTAGTCTACCGAAGATTAGGCCATTACGGCTTGCCTTTAGGTGTCCTCCTCGGGATAGCGTCATTTAAAGAACGAGGGTCAGCCCAATGTAAAAAAAAAAAAAAAAAGAAAAAAAACCCAGAAAAAAAAACCATAGGAGCCTGCCGAAGATGAGGCCATTACGGCTCGCCTTTAGGTGTCCTCCTCCGGATAGCGTCATTTAAAGAACGAGGGTCAGCACAACGTAAAAAAAAAAATCCAGAGTAGTCTACCGAAGATTAGGCCATTACGGCATGCCTTTTGGTGTCCTCCTCGGGATAGCGTCATTTAAAGAACGAGGGTCAGCCCAATGTAAAAAAAAAAAAAGAAAAAAGAAAAAAAAACACAGAAAAAAAAAACCATAAGAGCCTGCCGAAGATGAGGCCATTACGGCTCGCCTTTAGGTGTCCTCCTCAGGAAAGCGTCATTTAAAGAACGAGGGTCAGCACAACGTAAAAAAAAAATCCAGAGTAGTCTACCGAAGATTAGGCCATTACGGCTTGCCTTTAGGTGTCCTCCTCGGGATTGCGTCATTTAAAGAACGAGGGTCAGCACAACGTAAAAAAAAACCCAGAAAAAAAAACCAGAGGAGCCTGCCGAAGATGTGGCCATTACGGGTCGCCTTTTGGTGTCCTCCTCGGGATAGCGTCATTTAAAGAACGAGGGTCAGCACAACATAAAAAAAATGCAAAGAAAAATCGAAAAAAAAAAACCAGAAGAGCCTGCCGAAGATGAGGCCATTACGGCTCGCCTTTAGGTGTCCTTCTCGGGATAGCGTCATTTAAAGAACGAAGGTCAGTGCAACGTAAAAAAAAATCCAGAGTAGCCTACCAAAGATGAGGCCATTACGGTTTGCCTTTAGGTGTCCTCCTCAGGATAGCGTCATTTAAAGAACGAAGGTCAGCATATCGTAAAAAAAAATCCATGGTAGTCTACCGAAGATTAGACCATTACGGCTTGCCTTTAGGGGTCCTCCTCGGGATAGCGTCATTTAAAGAACGAGGGTCAGCACAACGTAAAAAAAAAAAAAAAAAAACCAGAAAAAAAACCAGTGGAGCCTTGATGACAAGTCATCTTAGCCCATTTTAGCTAGTCTTTTTCTTTTGTTTTCATTAGAATTATGCACTTTCTTAAGCTACAAGCAAGCTAATTGAGTAGAATTTCATGTTTCCCTTGATTGAACCAACCATATGTGAATTCATGCCATTTCATGAGGTTTTAAGCTATAATTGTTGCATATTGTGGAAGATTGAATACCTCATGATTTTGAGCAAAACTTTGATTAGTTTGGTTGATCAATGATAGGTGAAGAAGGCTTGGAGAAAGGTTGAAGCAAAGAGGAATGGCTAGGAGTGAAGAGAGGACAATGGAATAAGTGAAAATTGAACCGGGTTGCATGAAGTTAGCCCCAACGTTAGCCCCCTAACTTGGAGGCTAACGTTGGGCATGTGAATCACTCTTTGGAAGTAGCCAACGTTAGCTCCAACGTTAGCCCCCTAACTTGGAGGCTAACGTTGGAACTTGAGAGTTTCTCCCTGGGCTACTAACGTTGGCACTTAAATCACAATGGGGGAGTAGGCAACGTTTGCGCCAACGTTAGCCCCCTAACGTGGAGGCTAACGTTGGCACCAATCACACCAAGCAAGGCCAACGTTAGGGTCAAAGTTAGACCCCTAACGTTGGCGCCAACGTCTAAACCAGAAGAATGTGGTTTGCTGATATGAAAAGTTAGGGTCAAAGTTAGACCCCTAACTTTGACCCTAACGTTGAAGACCAACGTTGGCTAACTCCATTTCCGGTTCAATTGGTTCACTTCGGTTCTTCTTCAATCTTCAAGAGCAATCAACCAAGGCCTCTTTCAACCCAATTCCACCAAGAACAAAGGCCCAACTCAAGGCTTGAAGATCATTTTGGAAAGTGTATAAATAGGATAGAATTCAATTTGTTTAGGGAGCTTGGCTGGGGAGTTTTTTTTGAGAGTTTTCCTTTAGAGCTTTCCTTTTAGAATTTGGAGAATAGTTTTCGGAGAGCTTTTGAACTTGAGTGAACTTGAATTTCTTGTTTTCATTGCTTTCAATTTCATTTTACATTTGTCTTGGATCTTGGATTGGAGAATTGAAGAAATTCTGTTTCAATCTCAATCTTGGATCTCTCTGTTTTCTTTACTGTTAATTGCATTTCATTTCCGGTTCATTGTTCTTCATCTCTGTTCTTTGCAATTTACAATTCCCTTGCTATTGTTCTTGTTGGATCTAGGAAGGCATTGAGATCTAGACTTGGTTTTCTAGTCTCTGGGTCCTGAGATCTAAATTCTCATTTCAATTCTCTGTTTAATGCTTTCATTGTTCATTTACTTTGCTGTTATAAGATCCGGTTCAATCCCAATTCCCTTTCCCTCTTCTGTTTGATGCAATTTAGTTTTTTTCTTGTTTAAATTCTGCAAATCCTCATCCCAATCCCTTTACTTTTCAAGCAATTTACATTTCTTGCACTTTAAGATTCTGCAAATTACATTTCTTGCACTTTAAGTTTCTGCTATTTAATTTCTTGTTCTTTAAGTTTCAGCAATTTACTTTCCCGCTCTCTTTAATTTCATGCAATTTACATTCTGCAAATCACAAATCACCCAACCAACACTTGATTCGCTTGACTAAATCAACCACTAAGCTAAAATTGCTCAATCCTTCAATCCCTGTGGGATCGACCTCACTCCCGTGAGTTTTTATTACTTGATACGACCCGGTACACTTGCCGGCTAGTTTTTGGTGTTTTGGGAGAGATTCGTTTCTCATCAAAATAACTCATCAAGTTTTTGGCGCCGTTGCCGGGGATTGATTAGATTGACAATGATTAAGTGAGGTGGTGATCTAGATCGAGCACTTTTTCTTTATCTTTCTTTAACCTTTGATTAACCCACTAACTGTTTGAATTTTTGCTTAAGCTAACTAAAACTTCATTCTAGCAGTAGATTGAAGTATCACTGGTTTGTGTGCTCTTATGTTCTGCTTGTATGTCAGGTACACAAAGAGCCATACCCAATTTTCATGAACAAGACGAAAGAACTCTCAGGAGGTTAAGAAGAGCCGAAAGAGGGAAAAGTATTGTTGGAGAAGAAGAATCTGAGGAAGAATACCACGAGATGGAAGGAGATACATCTAATCCAGGAGAAGGAGTTAATAATCCACCACAACAGAGGAGAGTATTGGCTTCCTATACTTTTGCAAATGCTAGACATTGTGGAAGCAGCATTCTCACCCCTAATGTCAATGCAAATAACTTTGAACTGAAGCCACAACTCATCACATTGGTCCAGAATAACTGCTCATTTGGAGGAGGACCATTGGAGGATCCAAATCAACATCTATCTACCTTCTTGAGGATCTGTGACACTGTCAAATCCAATGGTGTGAATCCTGAAACTTACAAGCTTCTGCTGTTCCCGTTCTCATTAAGGGATAAGGCTGCACAATGGCTTGAAACTTTTCCCCAAGCAAGTATCACTAGTTGGGATGACTTGGTGACTAAATTTCTAGCCAAATTCTATCCACCCCAGAGAGTCATCAGGCTGAAAACTGAGGTGCAGACATTCACACAATTAGATGCTGAATCCTTGTATGAAGCATGGGAGAGGTACAAAGCCTTAATCAGAAAGTGCCCTCCAGAGATGTTCAATGAATGGGATGTGCTGCAAAATTTCTATGAAGGCCTGACATTGAAATCTCAGGAGGCATTAGATCATTCTGCTGGAGGTTCACTACAACTAATGAAAACTGCTGAGGAAGCTCAGAATCTTGTGGACATGGTGGCCAACAATCAATATTTCTTTGCTCATCAAAGAAGCCGCCAACCATCACAAAGAAGAGGAGTAATGGAACTAGACGGAGTGGATTCAATCCTAGCTCAAAACAAGATGATGCAGCAGCAATTTCAACAACAATTTGAGCAAATGGCTAAGAGGATTGATAGTCTCCAAGTTGCAGCGGTCAACACTAGCCAACCATCAACCACATGGGGACAGAGTGAAGAGACTCAAGAGGAGCAACAGCAAGAACAAGTCCAGTACATGCACAACCAAAATTATGGGCCAAATGAAGTATATGGTGACACTTACAACCCTTCTTGGAAGAACCACCCAAACCTTAGGTGGGGAGACAATCACAACCAAAATCAACAACCATGGCAGAGAAACTCAAACCAAAACACTTTAAGAAACAACCAAAACCACAACCAGCAGCAAACCAACCAAAACCCCTACAGAAAACCTCAAAACAACTACTCCAACCCCAACCATTACCAATCTAATAACCAACCCACCAACCAAAATGCCTACCATCCACCATCCACATTTCACAACCCACCACAAGCATCACCTGAATCTCAAAGACTCACCAACTTGGAAACCTTGATAGACAAAATGTGGAAACACCAAGAAATGACAACTAAGAACCATGAAGCCTCCATGAAGAGCCTAGAAAGGCAAATTGGGCAAATCTCCAAACAGATTTCTGTTGAGAGATCTTCAAGCTCACTGCCCAGTGACACAATCCCAAATCCTAAGGAAGAATGCAAGGCAATACAATTGAGGAGTGGAAAAGTCTTGGTGAAAAATGAAGAAGCAACCAAGAAGCCAAAGGAAAGTGACAAGAAACAAGCTGAAGAAGAGAAAGTCAATGACAAGAAGGAGGCAGCAAGCAAGCCAACTCAGGATCAAGCTCAAGAAAAAGAAGATCAGCCACAAAAATCAAGAAAGGGAAAGGAAGTAATTGAAGAGCCAACTGAGGACCAAAGGCAGGGAAATAACTTCACTCCTCCCTTGCCATATCCTCAAAGGTTTAACAAGGAAACTAAGGACCAACACTTCCCAAAATTTCTTGAAATCTTCAAGAAGTTAGAAATCAATATTCCCTTAACTGAAGCACTTGAGCAAATGCCCCTGTACGCAAAGTTCTTGAAGGAACTTATCAACAAGAAGAGGAGTTGGCAAGTTAATGAAACTGTACTGCTCACTGAGGAATGCAGAGCACTAATCCAGAAGGGACTTCCTCCCAAACTTGAGGACCCTGGGAGTTTCTTTCTACCCTGCGCCATTGGCAGTATGACTATCAAGAAGGCGATGTGTGACTTGGGAGCTAGTATCAATCTGATGCCTGCCTCTCTAGTGAAAAAGTTAGGCATAAAAGAGGTAAAACCAGTACAGATGTCTCTAGAATTGGTGGACAAATCAGTGATATGCCCCAGTGGTATAATTGAGAACCTTCTAGTCAAAGTAGATAGATTCATCTTCCCAGCAGATTTTGTGATCCTGGATTCGAATCAGGATGAGGGCAACTCCATTATACTGGGAAGACCGTTTTTAGCCACTGCTAGGGCCATCATAGACATAGAGCAAGGAGAATTAACCCTCAGGATGCATAATGAAAGTATCACTCTGAGTGTACTACCAGAAACACCGAACAGTAATGAAAAGAAGGATGGTACAGAAACAGACAAGGAGAATCTGCAGTGGAGGGAGGAAATCAACAAGACAAACAACAACTGCCCTCCCAAGCAAGAGATAGATGATACAGCAGGCCAAAAAGAGAAAGAGACTGTGCAAAGTAATGAAGAAGCTCAAGGGAACATTGTAGTATTGGCAACTAAGAAAAGGAATTTCAAAAGGGAGCCTGTTTTCAAAGAAGAAGAATTAACAAAAGGAAGGAAGAAAAACAAAAACAGAATCAAAAAGGGGTGGAAGAACAAAAAAATCCCAACAGAAGGGCTCTTCAAAGGTGACAAAGTGCAGTTAGTCTATCAACAACTGGGAACAGACCAACAGACTAACGATTACTACACTGTGAGCAAAATATTATCACTAGAACATGCTGAGATAGAGCACCAAGGAACAAAGAAGAAGCTCACGATCAGAGGGGACAAGTTGAGGCACTACAGTCATCAACCACCATAAAAGAAAGCTTCAATGTCAAGCTAGTGACAATAAAAGAGCGCTTGTTGGGAGGCAACCCAACCGGAGGTACTTTTCTTTCATAGTTAGTTCAATAAAAAGGTTAAATGAGTAGTATGTATTGCAAGGAGCTAAGTTTGGTGTTTCACACCAAAACATATTAAGGGAGAATGAAGGATTCTAAGTTTGGTGTTCCACCAAAATCTTACTTAAAAGCACATTCTCACTTTCTATATAAAGAGTTACCAGCTCCAAGCAATCTGACAAATCATTTAAGCATTGTCTGTTTCTAGTTTTCAATTCTATTACCTTTAGCGAAGATTTAAGCTTTCACATATGGTTATGGATAAGAAACATGGCAAGAGACTGAGTTTGGTGTTCACACACCAAAGTAAGTCAAACGCCTACAAAAAATTCTTGCACACTAACAAATCACATAAGGGCTTGAGAAACAAGCAACTTCCATTAACACGGCAGAAAATCAATCACTCTTATGGGAGGACTACTCACCATTAGCTGAGATGAAAGAAGAAGGAGCCACCAAGAGGTTGTATTGTCATTTAACTCCATCAGTATTGAATTGCTCTAATTTGGAAGTATGAATATGCCCATTTTAACAGAAACTGTTAGTGTAGTATGCATCAATTATGTTTTTGTAGGCTGGTTTTTATGTGTTGGCTTGTGTGTTCATTTTCACTTAACAAGAAGTATGTGTTGTCCCCTGCATCTTTAAATTTAATAAAAGAACAGTTTGAATGTGAAATGAAATGGTCTCTGTTAGTTAGAAGTGGAATAAAAGTAAGTGGTGGTGTGTGTGTGATTGTATAATAACTCACTTTAGTGAATAAAGAGCTAGGATATCTCCTTCTAAGTAGAGAGTGGCCGACTGTCTATGAATCTCAATTGAATTGAATTCCTTGGTTAGAAAGAAAAACAAAAAGAAAGAAAGAACAAAGAAAGCCAAAAAGTGGCAAAACAAAAGAAAAACAAAAAGAAACAAAGCTGGACACCAATAGCTTGAACTCTGAAATATATGCCTGTGATGTTTTTGTACTAGGATCTGCTTGGATTAATAAGCTCTTAGGAGTGCCTCAACACTTGGTGACTTGGGTTAACTAACCCGGGATCATCAGCTGAAAATCCACTATCAAGAGCAACCTAACTACAAAGCATTTAGTAGCCCAAAGAGGTGCTGGGCATCAATGTTTTAAGAAGGAATGTGAGCCAAGTGTCTATGGTGAATAATGTGTCAAGTATAAAAAGAAAATGAACTTGCTACACATGACACTCAAATAAAGCTTTTGAATAAAGTAATAGCCAAGGATAAAGGAATAATGAGAGGTCATAGCAGTATGTCACTTGAAACTTGAAGGAGACTTTCTAGGCCTAGGAGTCAATAAGAAGTGAGCATTTGCATATCCACATAAAACCCCATGAACTATCAATAACACTTTGCTAGCATGAACTTCCTCTTCCATTTCATTCTTTCTTCTTAATAAATTCATTTCTTGCTTGGGGACAAGCAAGCTTTAAGTTTGGTGTTGTGATGACAAGTCATCTTAGCCCATTTTAGCTAGTCTTTTTCTTTTGTTTTCATTAGAATTATGCACTTTCTTAAGCTACAAGCAAGCTAATTGAGTAGAATTTCATGTTTCCCTTGATTGAACCAACCATATGTGAATTCATGCCATTTCATGAGGTTTTAAGCTATAATTGTTGCATATTGTGGAAGATTGAATACCTCATGATTTTGAGCAAAACTTTGATTAGTTTGGTTGATCAATGATAGGTGAAGAAGGCTTGGAGAAAGGTTAAAGCAAAGAGGAATGGCTAGGAGTGAAGAGAGGACAATGGAATAAGTGAAAATTGAACCGGGTTGCATGAAGTTAGCCCCAACGTTAGCCCCCTAACTTGGAGGCTAACGTTGGGCATGTGAATCACTCTTTGGAAGTAGCCAACGTTAGCTCCAACGTTAGCCCCCTAACTTGGAGGCTAACGTTGGAACTTGAGAGTTTCTCCCTGGGCTACTAACGTTGGCACTTAAATCACAATGGGGGAGTAGGCAACGTTTGCGCCAACGTTAGCCCCCTAACGTGGAGGCTAACGTTGGCACCAATCACACCAAGCAAGGCCAACGTTAGGGTCAAAGTTAGACCCCTAACGTTGGCGCCAACGTCTAAACCAGAAGAATGTGGTTTGCTGATATGAAAAGTTAGGGTCAAAGTTAGACCCCTAACTTTGACCCTAACGTTGAAGACCAACGTTGGCTAACTCCATTTCCGGTTCAATTGGTTCACTTCGGTTCTTCTTCAATCTTCAAGAGCAATCAACCAAGGCCTCTTTCAACCCAATTCCACCAAGAACAAAGGCCCAACTCAAGGCTTGAAGATCATTTTGGAAAGTGTATAAATAGGATAGAATTCAATTTGTTTAGGGAGCTTGGCTGGGGAGTTTTTTTTGAGAGTTTTCCTTTAGAGCTTTCCTTTTAGAATTTGGAGAATAGTTTTCGGAGAGCTTTTAAACTTGAGTGAACTTGAATTTCTTGTTTTCATTGCTTTCAATTTCATTTTACATTTGTCTTGGATCTTGGATTGGAGAATTGAAGAAATTCTGTTTCAATCTCAATCTTGGATCTCTCTGTTTTCTTTACTGTTAATTGCATTTCATTTCCGGTTCATTGTTCTTCATCTCTGTTCTTTGCAATTTACAATTCCCTTGCTATTGTTCTTGTTGGATCTAGGAAGGCATTGAGATCTAGACTTGGTTTTCTAGTCTCTGGGTCCTGAGATCTAAATTCTCATTTCAATTCTCTGTTTAATGCTTTCATTGTTCATTTACTTTGCTGTTATAAGATCCGGTTCAATCCCAATTCCCTTTCCCTCTTCTGTTTGATGCAATTTAGTTTTTTTCTTGTTTAAATTCTGCAAATCCTCATCCCAATCCCTTTACTTTTCAAGCAATTTACATTTCTTGCACTTTAAGATTCTGCAAATTACATTTCTTGCACTTTAAGTTTCTGCTATTTAATTTCTTGTTCTTTAAGTTTCAGCAATTTACTTTCCCGCTCTCTTTAATTTCATGCAATTTACATTCTGCAAATCACAAATCACCCAACCAACACTTGATTCGCTTGACTAAATCAACCACTAAGCTAAATTTGCTCAATCCTTCAATCCCTGTGGGATCGACCTCACTCTCGTGAGTTTTTATTACTTGATACGACCCGGTACACTTGCCGGCTAGTTTTTGGTGTTTTGGGAGAGATTCGTTTCTCATCAAAATAACTCATCAAGCCTACCGAAAATGAGGCCATTACGACTCGCCTTTTGGTCTCCTCCTCGAGATAGCGTCATTTAAAGAACGAGGGTCAGCACAACGTAAAAAAAATGCCAAGAAAAACCGAAAAAAAAAAAACCAGAGGAGCCTGCCGAGGATGAGGCTATTACGGCTCGCCTTTAGGTGTCCTCCTCGGGATAGGGTCATTTAAAGAACGAACGTCAGTGCAACGTAAAAAAAAAACTGCAAAGAAAAACCGAAAAAAAAAAACCAGAGGAGCCTGCCGAAGATGAGGCCATTACGGTTTGCCTTTAGGTGTCTTCCTCAGGATAGCGTCATTTAAAGAACGAGGATCAGCACAACATAAAAAAAAAAAAAAAAAAAAACCGGAGGAGCCTGCCGATGATGAGGCCATTACGGCTCGCCTTTAGGTGTCCTCCTCGGGATAGCGTCATTTAAAGAACAAGGGTCAGCACAACGTAAAAAAAAAACTGGAAAAAAAAATTGGAGGAGCCTGCCGTAGATAAGGCCATTATGGCTCGCCTTAAGGTGTCCTCCTCGGGATAGCGTCATTTAAAGAACGAGGGTCAGCACAACGTAAAAAAAAATACTTAAAAAAAAACCGGAAAAAAAAAACAGAGGAGCCTGCTGAAGATGAGGCCATTACGGCTCGCCTTTAGGTGTCCTGCACGGGATAGCGTCATTTAAAGAACGAAGATCAGCGCAACATAAAAAAAAAAATCCAGAGTAGCCTGCCAAAGATGAGGCCATTACGGTTTGCCTTTAGGTGTCCTCCTCAGCATAGCGTCATTTAAAGAACGAGGGTCAGCACATCGTAAAAAAAAACATCCATAGTAGTCTACCGAAGATTAGGCCATTACGGCTTGCCTTTAGGGGTCCTCCTCGGGATAGCGTCATTTAAAGAACGAGGGTCAGCACAACATAAAAAAAAACCCAGAAAAAAAAACCAGAGGAGCCTGCCGAAAATGAGGCCATTACGGCTCGCCTTTTGGTCTCCTCCTCGGGATAGCTTCATTTAAAGAACGAGGGTCAGCAAAACGTAAAAATAATACCAAGAAAAACCGGAAAAAAAAAACCAGAGGAGCCTGCCGAGGATGAGGCCATTACGGCTCGCCTTTAGGTGTCCTCCTCGGGATAGCGTCATTTAAAGAACGAAGGTCAGTGCAACGTAAAGAAAAAAACTGCAAAGAAAAACCGAAAAAAAAACCAGAGGAGCCTGCCGAAGATGAGGCCATTACGGTTCGCCTTTAGGTGTCCTCCTCAGGATAGCGTCATTTAAAGAACGAGGATCAGCACAACGTAAAAAAAAAAAAAAAAAAAAAAAAAAAAACGGAGGAGCCTACCGACGATAAGGCCATTACGGCTCGCCTTTAGGTGTCCTCCTCGGGATAGCGTCATTTAAAGAACGAGGGTCAGCGCAACGTAAAAAAAATGCAAAGAAAAACCGAAAAAAAAACCAGAGGAGCCAGCCGAAGATGAGGCCATTACGGTTCGCCTTTAGGTGTCCTCCTCTGGATAGCGTCATTTAAAGAACGAGGGTCAGCACAACGTAAAGAAAAAAAAACCAGTAAAATAAACCAGAGGAGCCTACCAAAGATGAGCCTATTACGGCTCGCCTTTAGGTGTCCTCCTTGGGATAGCGTCATTTAAAGAACGAGGGTCAATACAACGTAAAAAAAACTGGAAAAAAAAATCGGAGGAGCCTGCCGTAGATGAGGCCATTATGGCTCGCCTTTAGGTATCCTCCTCAGGATAGCGTCATTTAAAGAACGAGGGTCAGCACAACGTAAAAAAAAATACTAAAAAAAAACCGGAAAAAAAAAACCAGAGGAGCCTGCTGAAGATGAGGCCATTACGGCTCGCCTTTAGGTGTCCTGCACGGGATAGCGTCATTTAAAGAACGAAGATCAGCGCAACGTAAAAAAAAATCCAGAGTAGCCTACCAAAGATGAGGCCATTACGGTTTGCCTTTAGGTGTCCTCCTCAGGATAGCGTCATTTAAAGAACGAAGGTCAGCATATCGTAAAAAAAAATCCATGGTAGTCTACCGAAGATTAGACCATTACGGCTTGCCTTTAGGGGTCCTCCTCGGGATAGCGTCATTTAAAGAACGAGGGTCAGCACAACGTAAAAAAAAAAAAAAAAACCAGTGGAGCCTACCGAAAATGAGGCCATTACGACTCGCCTTTTGGTCTCCTCCTCGAGATAGCGTCATTTAAAGAACGAGGGTCAGCACAACGTAAAAAAAATGCCAAGAAAAACCGAAAAAAAAAAACCAGAGGAGCCTGCCGAGGATGAGGCTATTACGGCTCGCCTTTAGGTGTCCTCCTCGGGATAGGGTCATTTAAAGAACGAACGTCAGTGCAACGTAAAAAAAAAACTGCAAAGAAAAACCGAAAAAAAAAACCAGAGGAGCCTGCCGAAGATGAGGCCATTACGGTTCGCCTTTAGGTGTCCTCCTCCGGATAGCGTCATTTAAAGAACGAGGATCAGCACAACGTAAAAAAAAAAAAAAAAAAACCGGAGGAGCCTGCCGACGATGAGGCCATTACGGCTCGCCTTTAGGTGTCCTCCTCGGGATAGCGTCATTTAAAGAACAAGGGTCAGCACAACGTAAAAAAAAAACTGGAAAAAAAAATTGGAGGAGCCTGCCGTAGATAAGGCCATTATGGCTCGCCTTAAGGTGTCCTCCTCGGGATAGCGTCATTTAACGAACGAGGGTCAGCACAACGTAAAAAAAAAAAATTCTGAAAAAAAAACCGGAACAAAAAAACCAGAGGACCCTGCGGAAGATGAGGCCATTATGGCTCGCCTTTAGGTGTCCTCCACGGGATAGCGTCATTTAAAGAACGATAGTCAGCACAACGTAAAAAAAAAAAATCCAGAGTAGCCTGCCGAAGATGAGGCTATTACGGCTTGCCTTTAGATGTCCTCCTCGGGATAGCGTCATTTAAAGAACAATGGTCAGCACAATGTAAAAAAAAACTGAAAAAAAAACCGGAAAAAAAACCAGAGGAGTCTGCTGAAGATGAGGCCAGCATGGCTCGCCTTTCGGTGTCCTCCTCGAGATAGCATCATTTAAAGAACGAGGGTCAGCGCAACGTAAAAAAAAAATCAAAGAAAAACCGAAAAAAAAACCAGAGGAGCCAGCCGAAGATGAGGCCATTACGGCTCGCCTTTAGGTGTCCTCCTCGGGATAGCATCATTTAAAGAACGAAGGTTAGTGCAACGTAAGAAAAAATAGCAAAGAGAAACAGAAAAAAAAAACCAGATGAGCCTGCTGAAGATGAGGCCATTATGGTTCGCCTTTAGGTGTCGTTCTCGGGATAGCGTCATTTAAAGAACGAGGGTCAGCACAACATTAAAAAAAAAAATCCAGAGAAGCCTGCCGAAGATGAGGCCATTACGGCTTGCCTTTAGGTGTCCTCCTCGGGATAGCGTCATTTAAAGAACGAGGGTCAGGCCAATGTAAAAAAAAAAAAAAAAGAAAAAAAACCTAGAAAAAAAAACCAGAGGAGCCTGCCGAAGATGAGGCCATTACGATTCGCCTTTAGGTGTCCTTCTCGGGATAGCGTCATTTAAAGAACGAGGGTTAGCACAACGTAAAAAAAAAAAATCCAGAGTAGTCTACCGAAGATTAGGCCATTACGGCTTGCCTTTAGGTGTCCTCCTCGGGATTGCGTCATTTAAAGAACAAGGGTCAGCACAACATAAAAAAACCAGAGTAGCCTGCCAAAGATGAGGCCATTACGGTTTGCCTTTAGGTGTCCTCCTCGGGATTGCGTTATTTAAAGAACGAGGGTCAGCACATCGTAAAAAAAAAAAACCAGATTAGCCTGCCAAAGATGAGGCCATTACGGTTTGCCTTTAGGTGTCCTCCTCGGGATTGCGTTATTTAAAGAACGAGGGTCAGCACATCGTAAAAAAAAAATCCAGAGTAGTCTACCGAAGATTAGGCCATTACGGCTTGCCTTTAGGTGTCCTCCTCGGGATTGCGTCATTTAAAGAACAAGGGTCAGCACAACGTAAAAAAAAAAACCCAAAAAAAAAAACCAGAGGAGCCTGCCGAAGATGTGGCCATTACGGCTCGCCTTTTGGTGTCCTCCTCGGGATAGTGTCATTTAAAGAACGAGGGTCAGCACAATGTAAAAAAAATGCAAAGAAAAACCGAAAAAAAAAACCAGAAGAGCCTGCCGAAGATGAGGCCATTACGGCTCGCCTTTAGGTGTCCTCCTCGGGATAGCATCATTTAAAGAATGAAGGTCAGTGCAACGTAAAAAAAAAAACTGCAAAGAGAAACAGAAAAAAAACCAGAGGAGCCTGCCGAAGATGAGGCCATTACGATTCGCCTTTAGGTGTCCTTCTCGGGATAGCGTCATTTAAAGAACGAGGGTTAGCACAACGTAAAAAGAAATCCAGAGTAGCCTGCCGAAGATGAGTCCATTACGGCTTGCCTTTAGGTGTCCTCCTCGGGATAGCGTCATTTAAAGAACGAGGGTCAGCACAACGTAAAAAAAAAAAAAAAACCCAGAAAAAAAACTAGTGGAGCCTGCCGAAAATGAGGCCATTACGGCTCGCCTTTTGGTCTCCTACTCGAGATAGCATCATTTAAAGAACGAGGGTCAGCACAACGTAAAAAAAATGCCAAGATAAACCGAAAAAAAAAACCAGAGGAGCCTGCCGAGGATGAGGGCATTACGGCTCGCCTTTAGGTGTCCTCCTCGGGATAGTGTCATTTAAAGAACGAAGGTCAGTGCAACGTAAAAAAAAAACTGCAAAGAAAAACCGAAAAAAAAACCAGAGGAGCCTGCCGAAGATGATGCCATTACGGTTCGCCTTTAGGTGTCCTCCTCAGGATATCGTCATTTAAAGAACGAGGATCAGCACAACGTAAAAAAAAAAAAAAAAAACCCGGAGGAACCTACCGATGATGAGGCCATTATGGCTCGCCTTTAGGTGTCCTCCTCGGGATAGCGTCATTTAAAGAACGAGGGTCAGCACAACGTAAAAAAAAAACTGGAAAAAAAAATTGGAGGAGCCTGCCGTAGATGAGGCCATAATGGCTCGCCTTAAGGTGTCCTCCTTGGGATAGCGTCATTTAAAGAACGAGGGTCAGCACAACGTAAAAAAAAATACTAAAAAAAACCCGGAAAAAAAAACCAGAGGAGCCTGCTGAAGATGAGGCCATTACGTCTTGCCTTTAGGTGTCCTGCACGGGATAGCGTCATTTAAAGAACGAAGATCAGCGCAACATAAAAAAAAAATCCAGAGTAGCCTGCCAAAGATGAGGCCATTACGGTTTGCCTTTAGGTGTCATCCTCAGGATAGCGTCATTTAAAGAACGAGGGTCAGCACATCGTAAAAAAGAAAAATCCATAGTAGTCTACCGAAGATTAGGCCATTACGGCTTGCCTTTAGGGGTCCTCCTCGGGATAGCGTCATTTAAAGAACGAGGGTCAGCACAACGTAAAAAAGAAAAACCCAGAAAAAAAAACCAGAGGAGCCTGCCGAAGATGAGGCCATTACGGTTCGCCTTTAGGTGTCCTCCTCAGGATAGCGTCATTTAAAGAACGAGGATCAGCACAACGTAAATAAAAAAAAAAAAAAAAAAAAAAAAAAAAAAACCGGAAGAGCCTACCGACGATGAGGCCATTACGGCTCGCCTTTAGGTGTCCCCCTCGGAATAGCGTCATTTAAAGAACGAGGGTCAGCACAACATAAAAAAAAAATGGAAAAAAAAATTGGTGGAGCCTGCCCTAGATGAAGCCATTATGGCTCGCCTTAAGGTGTCCTCCTCGGGATAGCGTCATTTAAAGAACGAGGGTCAACACAACGTAAAAAAAAAAATACTGAAAAAAAACCGGAACAAAAAAACCAGAGGAGCCTGCAGAAGATGAGGCCATTACGGCTCGCCTTTAGGTGTCCTCCACGGGATAGCGTCATTTAAAGAACGAAGACCAGCGCAACGTAAAAAAAAAAAACCCAGAAAAAAAAAACTAGAGGAGCCTGCCGAAGATGAGGCCATTACGGCTCGCCTTTAGGTGTCCTCCTCAGGATAGCGTCCTTTAAAGAACGATGGTCAGCACAACGTAAAAAAAAAAAATCCAGAGTAGCCTGCCGAAGATGAGGCTATTACGGCTTGCCTTTAGATGTCCTCCTCGGGATAGCGTCATTTAAAGAACAATGGTCAGCACAATGTAAAAAAAAAAACTGAAAAAAAAACTAGAAAAAAAAAACCAGAGGAGTCTGCTGAAGATGAGGCCATCATGGCTCGCCTTTCGGTGTCCTCCTCGGGATAGCATCATTTAAAGAACGAGGGTCAGTGCAATGTAAAAAAAAATTCAAAGAAAAACCGAAAAAAAAAAACCAGAGGAGCCAGCCGAAGATGAGGCCATTACGGCTCGCCTTTAGGTGTCCTCCTCGGGATAGCGTCATTTAAAGAACGAGGGTCAGCACAACGTTAAAAAAAAAATCCAAAGAAGCCTGCCGAAGATGAGGCCATTACGGCTTCCCTTTAGGTGTCCTCCTCGGGATAACGTCATTTAAAGAACGAGGGTCAGCCCAATGTAAAAAAAAAAAAAAAGAAAAAAAACCCAGAAAAAAAAACCATAGGAGCCTGCCGAAGATTAGGCCATTACGGCTCGCCTTTAGGTGTCCTCCTCGGGATTGTGTCATTTAAAGAACGAGGGTCAGCACAACGTAAAAAAAAAAAATCCAGAGTAGTCTACCGAAGATTAGGCCATTACGGCATGCCTTTAGGTGTCCTCCTCGGGATTGCGTCATTTAAAGAACGAGGGTCAGCACAACGTAAAAAAAAAACCCAGAAAAAAAAACCAGAGGAGCCTGCCGAAGATGTGGCCATTACGGCTCGCCTTTAGGTGTCCTCCTCGGGATAGCGTCATTTAAAGAACGAAGGTCAGTGCAACGTAAAAAAAAAACTGCAAAGAGAAACAGAAAAAAAACCAGAGGAGCCTGCCGAAGATGAGGCCATTACGATTCGCCTTTAGGTGTCCTTCTCGGGATAGCGTCATTTAAAGAATGAGGGTTAGCACAACGTAGAAAAAAATCCAGAGTAGCCTGCCGAAGATGAGTCCATTACGGCTTGCCTTTACGTGTCCTCCTCGGGATAGCGTCATTTAAAGAACGAGGGTCAGCCCAACGTAAAAAAAAAAAAAAATACACCCAGAAAAAAAACCAGAGGAGCCTGCCGAAGATGAGGCCATTACGGCTCGCCTTTAGGTGTCCTCCTCAGAATAGCGTCATTTAAAGAACGAGGGTCAGCACAACGTAAAAAAAAATAAAATAGAAAAAGAAAAAAAAACTTCAAAGAAAAACAGAAAAAAAAAAACTAGACGAGCCTGACGAAGATGAGGCCATTACGGTTCGCCTTTAGGTGTCCTCCTCGGGATAGCGTCATTTAAAGAACGAAGGTCAGCACAACGTAAAGAAAAAAAAACCAGTAAAATAAACCAGAGGAGGCTGCCAAAGATGAGGCTATTACGGCTCGCCTTTAGGTGTCCTCCTTGGGATAGCGTCATTTAAAGAACGAGGGCCAGTACAACGTAAAAAAAACTGGAAAAAAAATCGGAGGAGCCTGCCGTAGATGAGGCCATTATGGCTCGCCTTTAGGTGTCCTCCTCGCGATAGCGTCATTTAAAGAACGAGGGTCAGCACAACGTAAAAAAAATGCCAAGAAAAACCGGAAAAAAAAACCAGACGAGCCTGCCGAGGATGAGGCCATTACGGCTCGCTCTAGGTGTCCTCCTCGGGATAGCGTCATTTAAAGAACGAAGGTCAGTGCAACGTAAAAAAAAAACTGCAAAGAAAAACCGAAAAAAAACCAGAGGAGCCTGCCGAAGATGAGGCCATTACGGTTCGCCTTTAGGTGTCCTCCTCAGGATAGCGTCATTTAAAGAACGAGGATCAGCACAACGTAAAAAAAAAAAAAAAAAAAAAAAAAAAAAAACGGAGGAGCCTACCGACGATGAGGCCATTACGGCTCGTCTTTAGGTGTCCTCCTCGGAATAGCGTCATTTAAAGAACGAGGGTCAGCACAACGTAAAAAAAAAAAGCTGGAAAAAAAAATTGGAGGAGCCTGCCCTAGATGAAGCCATTATGGCTCGCCTTAAGGTGTCCTCCTCGGGATAGGGTCATTTAAAGAACGAGGGTCAACACAACGTAAAAAAAAAAATACTGAAAAAAAACCGGAACAAAAAAACCAGAGGAGCCTGCAGAAGATGAGGCCATTACGGCTCGCCTTTAGGTGTCCTCCACGGGATAGCGTCATTTAAAGAATGAAGACCAGCGCAACGTAAAAAAAAAAACCCAGAAAAAAAAACTAGAGGAGCCTGCTGAAGATGAGGCCATTACGTCTTGCCTTTAGGTGTCCTGCACGGGATAGCGTCATTTAAAGAACGAAGATCAGCGCAACATAAAAAAAAAAAATCCAGAGTAGCCTGCCAAAGATGAGGCCATTACGGTTTGCCTTTAGGTGTCATCCTCAGGATAGCGTCATTTAAAGAACGAGGGTCAGCACATCGTAAAAAAGAAAAATCCATAGTAGTCTACCGAAGATTAGGCCATTACGGCTTGCCTTTAGGGGTCCTCCTCGGGATAGCGTCATTTAAAGAACGAGGGTCAGCACAACGTAAAAAAGAAAAACCCAGAAAAAAAAACCAGACGAGCCTGCCGAGGATGAGGCCATTACGGCTCGCCTCTAGGTGTCCTCCTCGGGATAGCGTCATTTAAAGAACGAAGGTCAGTGCAACGTAAAAAAAAAACTGCAAAGAAAAACCGAAAAAAAACCAGAGGAGCCTGCCGAAGATGAGGCCATTACGGTTCGCCTTTAGGTGTCCTCCTCAGGATAGCGTCATTTAAAGAACGAGGATCAGCACAACGTAAAAAAAAAAAAAAAAAAAAAAAAAAAAAAAAAAACCGGAAGAGCCTACCGACGATGAGGCCATTACAGCTCGCCTTTAGGTGTCCCCCTCGGAATAGCGTCATTTAAAGAACGAGGGTCAGCACAACATAAAAAAAAATGGAAAAAAAAACTGGAGGAGCCTGCCCTAGATGAAGCCATTATGGCTCGCCTTAAGGTGTCCTCCTCGGGATAGCGTCATTTAAAGAACGAGGGTCAACACAACGTAAAAAAAAAAATATTGAAAAAAAACCGGAACAAAAAAACCAGAGGAGCCTGCAGAAGATGAGGCCATTACGGCTCGCCTTTAGGTGTCCTCCACGGGATAGCGTCATTTAAAGAACGAAGACCAGCGCAACGTAAAAAAAAAAACCCAGAAAAAAAAACTAGAGGAGCCTGCCGAAGATGAGGCCATTACGGCTCGCCTTTAGGTGTCCTCCTCAGGATAGCGTCATTTAAAGAACGATGGTCAGCACAACGTAAAAAAAAAAAATCCAGAGTAGCCTGCCGAAGATGAGGCTATTACGGCTTGCCTTTAGATGTCCTCCTCGGGATAGCGTCATTTAAAGAACAATGGTCAGCACAATGTAAAAAAAAAACTGAAAAAAAAACAGAAAAAAAAAACCAGAGGAGTCTGCTGAAGATGAGGCCATCATGGCTCGCCTTTCGGTGTCCTCCTCGGGATAGCATCATTTAAAGAACGAGGGTCAGTGCAACGTAAAAAAAAATTCAAAGAAAAACCGAAAAAAAAAACCAGAGGAGCCAGCCGAAGATGAGGCCATTACGGCTCGCCTTTAGGTGTCCTCCTCGGGATAGCGTCATTTAAAGAACGAGGGTCAGCACAACGTTAAAAAAAAAATCCAAAGAAGCCTGCCGAAGATGAGGCCATTACGGCTTGCCTTTAGGTGTCCTCCTCGGGATAACGTCATTTAAAGAACGAGGGTCAGCCCAATGTAAAAAAAAAAAAAAAAGAAAAAAAACCCAGAAAAAAAACCATAGGAGCCTGCCGAAGATTAGGCCATTACGGCTCGCCTTTAGGTGTCCTCCTCGGGATTGTGTCATTTAAAGAACGAGGGTCAGCACAACGTAAAAAAAAAAAATCCAGAGTAGTCTACCGAAGATTAGGCCATTACGGCATGCCTTTAGGTGTCCTCCTCGGGATTGCGTCATTTAAAGAACGAGGGTCAGCACAACGTAAAAAAAAAAACCCAGAAAAAAAAACCAGAGGAGCCTGCCGAAGATGTGGCCATTACGGCTCGCCTTTAGGTGTCCTCCTCGGGATAGCGTCATTTAAAGAACGAAGGTCAGTGCAACGTAAAAAAAAAACTGCAAAGAGAAACAGAAAAAAAACCAGAGGAGCCTGCCGAAGATGAGGCCATTACGATTCGCCTTTAGGTGTCCTTCTCGGGATAGCGTCATTTAAAGAATGAGGGTTAGCACAACGTAGAAAAAAATCCAGAGTAGCCTGCCGAAGATGAGTCCATTACGGCTTGCCTTTATGTGTCCTCCTCGGGATAGCGTCATTTAAAGAACGAGGGTCAGCCCAACGTAAAAAAAAAAAAAAAAATACACCCAGAAAAAAAACCAGAGGAGCCTGCCGAAGATGAGGCCATTACGGCTCGCCTTTAGGTGTCCTCCTCAGAATAGCGTCATTTAAAGAACGAGGGTCAGCACAACGTAAAAAAAAATAAAAAAGAAAAAGAAAAAAAAAACTTCAAAGAAAAACAGAAAAAAAAAAACTAGACGAGCCTGCCGAAGATGAGGCCATTACGGTTCGCCTTTAGGTGTCCTCCTCGGGATAGCGTCATTTAAAGAACGAAGGTCAGCACAACGTAAAGAAAAAAAAACCAGTAAAATAAACCAGAGGAGGCTGCCAAAGATGAGGCTATTACGGCTCGCCTTTAGGTGTCCTCCTTGGGATAGCGTCATTTAAAGAACGAGGGCCAGTACAACGTAAAAAAAACTGGAAAAAAAAATCGGAGGAGCCTGCCGTAGATGAGGCCATTATGGCTCGCCTTTAGGTGTCCTCCTCGCGATAGCGTCATTTAAAGAACGAGGGTCAGCACAACGTAAAAAAAATGCCAAGAAAAACCGGAAAAAAAAACCAGAGGAGCCTGCCGAGGATGAGGCCATTACGGCTCGCCTCTAGGTGTCCTCCTCGGGATAGCGTCATTTAAAGAACGAGGGTCAGTGCAACGTAAAAAAAAAACTGCAAAGAAAAACCGAAAAAAAACCAGAGGAGCCTGCCGAAGATGAGGCCATTACGGTTCGCCTTTAGGTGTCCTCCTCAGGATAGCGTCATTTAAAGAACGAGGATCAGCACAACGTAAAAAAAAAAAAAACGGAGGAGCCTACCGACGATGAGGCCATTACGGCTCGCCTTTAGGTGTCCTCCTCGGAATAGCGTCATTTAAAGAACGAGGGTCAGCACAACGTAAAAAAAAAAAACTGGAAAAAAAAATTGGAGGAGCCTGCCCTAGATGAAGCCATTATGGCTCGCCTTAAGGTGTCCTCCTCGGGATAGGGTCATTTAAAGAACGAGGGTCAACACAACGTAAAAAAAAAAATACTGAAAAAAAACCGGAACAAAAAAACCAGAGGAGCCTGCAGAAGATGAGGCCATTACGGCTCGCCTTTAGGTGTCCTCCACGGGATAGCGTCATTTAAAGAACGAAGACCAGCGCAACGTAAAAAAAAAACCCAGAAAAAAAAACTAGAGGAGCCTGCCGAAGATGAGGCCATTACGGCTCGCCTTTAAGTGTCCTCCTCAGGATAGCGTCATTTAAAGAACGATGGTCAGCACAACGTAAAAAAAAAAAAATCCAGAGTAGCCTGCCGAAGATGAGGCTATTACGGCTTGCCTTTAGATGTCCTCCTCGGGATAGCGTCATTTAAAGAACAATGGTCAGCACAATGTAAAAAAAAACTGAAAAAAAAACCAGAGGAGTCTGCTGAAGATGAGGCCATCATGGCTCGCCTTTCGGTGTCCTCCTCGGGATAGCATCATTTAAAGAACGAGGGTCAGTGCAACGTAAAAAAAAATTCAAAGAAAAACCGAAAAAAAAAAACCAGAGGAGCCAGCCGAAGATGACGCCATTACGGCTCGCCTTTAGGTGTCCTCCTCGGGATAGCGTCATTTAAAGAACGAGGATCAGCACAACGTTAAAAAAAAAATCCAGAGAAGCCTGCCGAAGATGAGGCCATTACGGCTTGCCTTTAGGTGTCCTCCTCGGGATAGCGTCATTTAAAGAACGAGAGTCAGCCCAATGTAAAAAAAAAAAAAAGAAAAAAAACCCAGAAAAAAACCAGAGGAGCCAGCCGAAGATGACGCCATTACGGCTCGCCTTTAGGTGTCCTCCTCGGGATAGCGTCATTTAAAGAACGAGGATCAGCACAACGTTAAAAAAAAAATCCAGAGAAGCCTGCCGAAGATGAGGCCATTACGGCTCGCCTTTAGGTGTCCTCCTCGGGATAGCGTCATTTAAAGAACGAGGATCAGCACAACGTTAAAAAAAAAAATCCAGAGAAGCCTGCCGAAGATTAGGCCATTACGGCTCGCCTTTAGGTGTCCTCCTCGGGATTGCGTCATTTAAAGAACGAGGGTCAGCCCAATGTAAAAAAAAAAAAAAAAGAAAAAAAACCCAGAAAAAAAACCATAGGAGCCTGCCGAAGATTAGGCCATTACGGCTCGCCTTTAGGTGTCCTCCTCGGGATTGTGTCATTTAAAGAACGAGGGTCAGCACAACGTAAAAAAAAAAAATCCAGAGTAGTCTACCGAAGATTAGGCCATTACGGCATGCCTTTAGGTGTCCTCCTCGGGATTGCGTCATTTAAAGAACGAGGGTCAGCACAACGTAAAAAAAAAAACCCAGAAAAAAAAACCAGAGGAGCCTGCCGAAGATGTGGCCATTACGGCTCGCCTTTAGGTGTCCTCCTCGGGATAGCGTCATTTAAAGAACGAAGGTCAGTGCAACGTAAAAAAAAAACTGCAAAGAGAAACAGAAAAAAAACCAGAGGAGCCTGCCGAAGATGAGGCCATTACGATTCGCCTTTAGGTGTCCTTCTCGGGATAGCGTCATTTAAAGAATGAGGGTTAGCACAACGTAGAAAAAAATCCAGAGTAGCCTGCCGAAGATGAGTCCATTACGGCTTGCCTTTATGTGTCCTCCTCGGGATAGCGTCATTTAAAGAACGAGGGTCAGCCCAACGTAAAAAAAAAAAAAAAAAATACACCCAGAAAAAAAACCAGAGGAGCCTGCCGAAGATGAGGCCATTACGGCTCGCCTTTAGGTGTCCTCCTCAGAATAGCGTCATTTAAAGAACGAGGGTCAGCACAACGTAAAAAAAAATAAAAAAGAAAAAGAAAAAAAAAACTTCAAAGAAAAACAGAAAAAAAAAAACTAGACGAGCCTGCCGAAGATGAGGCCATTACGGTTCGCCTTTAGGTGTCCTCCTCGGGATAGCGTCATTTAAAGAACGAAGGTCAGCACAACGTAAAGAAAAAAAAACCAGTAAAATAAACCAGAGGAGGCTGCCAAAGATGAGGCTATTACGGCTCGCCTTTAGGTGTCCTCCTTGGGATAGCGTCATTTAAAGAACGAGGGCCAGTACAACGTAAAAAAAACTGGAAAAAAAAATCGGAGGAGCCTGCCGTAGATGAGGCCATTATGGCTCGCCTTTAGGTGTCCTCCTCGCGATAGCGTCATTTAAAGAACGAGGGTCAGCACAACGTAAAAAAAAATGCCAAGAAAAACCGGAAAAAAAAACCAGAGGAGCCTGCCGAGGATGAGGCCATTACGGCTCGCCTCTAGGTGTCCTCCTCGGGATAGCGTCATTTAAAGAACGAGGGTCAGTGCAACGTAAAAAAAAAACTGCAAAGAAAAACCGAAAAAAAACCAGAGGAGCCTGCCGAAGATGAGGCCATTACGGTTCGCCTTTAGGTGTCCTCCTCAGGATAGCGTCATTTAAAGAACGAGGATCTGCACAACGTAAAAAAAAAAAAAACGGAGGAGCCTACCGACGATGAGGCCATTACGGCTCGCCTTTAGGTGTCCTCCTCGGAATAGCGTCATTTAAAGAACGAGGGTCAGCACAACGTAAAAAAAAAAAACTGGAAAAAAAAATTGGAGGAGCCTGCCCTAGATGAAGCCATTATGGCTCGCCTTAAGGTGTCCTCCTCGGGATAGGGTCATTTAAAGAACGAGGGTCAACACAACGTAAAAAAAAAAATACTGAAAAAAAACCGGAACAAAAAAACCAGAGGAGCCTGCAGAAGATGAGGCCATTACGGCTCGCCTTTAGGTGTCCTCCACGGGATAGCGTCATTTAAAGAACGAAGACCAGCGCAACGTAAAAAAAAAACCCAGAAAAAAAAACTAGAGGAGCCTGCCGAAGATGAGGCCATTACGGCTCGCCTTTAAGTGTCCTCCTCAGGATAGCGTCATTTAAAGAACGATGGTCAGCACAACGTAAAAAAAAAAAAATCCAGAGTAGCCTGCCGAAGATGAGGCTATTACGGCTTGCCTTTAGATGTCCTCCTCGGGATAGCGTCATTTAAAGAACAATGGTCAGCACAATGTAAAAAAAAACTGAAAAAAAAACCAGAGGAGTCTGCTGAAGATGAGGCCATCATGGCTCGCCTTTCGGTGTCCTCCTCGGGATAGCATCATTTAAAGAACGAGGGTCAGTGCAACGTAAAAAAAAATTCAAAGAAAAACCGAAAAAAAAAAACCAGAGGAGCCAGCCGAAGATGACGCCATTACGGCTCGCCTTTAGGTGTCCTCCTCGGGATAGCGTCATTTAAAGAACGAGGATCAGCACAACGTTAAAAAAAAAATCCAGAGAAGCCTGCCGAAGATGAGGCCATTACGGCTTGCCTTTAGGTGTCCTCCTCGGGATAGCGTCATTTAAAGAACGAGAGTCAGCCCAATGTAAAAAAAAAAAAAGAAAAAAAACCCAGAAAAAAACCAGAGGAGCCAGCCGAAGATGACGCCATTACGGCTCGCCTTTAGGTGTCCTCCTCGGGATAGCGTCATTTAAAGAACGAGGATCAGCACAACGTTAAAAAAAAAATCCAGAGAAGCCTGCCGAAGATGAGGCCATTACGGCTCGCCTTTAGGTGTCCTCCTCGGGATAGCGTCATTTAAAGAACGAGGATCAGCACAACGTTAAAAAAAAAATCCAGAGAAGCCTGCCGAAGATTAGGCCATTACGGCTCGCCTTTAGGTGTCCTCCTCGGGATTGCGTCATTTAAAGAACGAGGGTCAGCACAACGTAAAAAAAAAATCCAGAGTAGTCTACCGAAGATTAGGCCATTACGGCTTGCCTTTAGGTGTCCTCCTCGGGATTGCGTCATTTAAAGAACGAGGGTCAGCACAACGTAAAAAAAAAAAAATACACCCAGAAAAAAAACCAGAGGAGCCTGCCGAAGTTGAGCCCATTACGGCTCGCCTTTAGGTGTCCTCCTCAGAATAGCGTCATTTAAAGAACAAGGGTCAGCACAACGTAAAAAAAAATAAAAAAGAAAAAGAAAAAAAAAACTTCAAAGAAAAACAGAAAAAAAAAACTAGACGAGCCTACCGAAGATGAGGCCATTACGGTTCGCCTTTAGGTGTCCTCATCGGGATAGCGTCATTTAAAGAACGAAGGTCAGCACAACGTAAAGAAAAAAAAACCAGTAAAATAAACCAGAGGAGGCTGCCAAAGATGAGGCTATTACGGCTCGCCTTTAGGTGTCCTCCTTGGGATAGCGTCATTTAAAGAACGAGGGCCAGTACAACGTAAAAAAAACTGGAAAAAAAAATCGGAGGAGCCTGCCGTAGATGAGGCCATTATGGCTCGCCTTTAGGTGTCCTCCTCGCGATAGCGTCATTTAAAGAACGAGGGTCAGCACAACGTAAAAAAAATGCCAAGAAAAACCGGAAAAAAAACCAGAGGAGCCTGCCGAGGATGACGCCATTACGGCTCGCCTTTAGGTGTCCTCCTCGGGATAGCGTCATTTAAAGAACGAAGGTCAGCACAACGTAAAAAAAAAAACTGGAAAAAAAAATTGGAGGAGCCTGCCCTAGATGAAGCCATTATGGCTCGCCTTAAGGTGTCCTCCTCGGGATAGCGTCATTTAAAGAACGAGGGTCAACACAACGTAAAAAAAAAAAATACTGAAAAAAAACCGGAACAAAAAAACCAGAGGAGCCTGCAGAAGATGAGGCCATTACGGCTCGCCTTTAGGTGTCCTCCACGGGATAGCGTCATTTAAAGAACGAAGACTAGCGCAACGTAAAAAAAAAAAAACCCAGAAAAAAAAACTAGAGGAGCCTGCCGAAGATGAGGCCATTACGATTCGCCTTTAGGTGTCCTTCTCGGGATAGCGTCATTTAAAGAATGAGGGTTAGCACAACGTAGAAAAAAATCCAGAGTAGCCTGCCGAAGATGAGTCCATTACGGCTTGCCTTTATGTGTCCTCCTCGGGATAGCGTCATTTAAAGAACGAGGGTCAGCCCAACGTAAAAAAAAAAAAAAAAAATACACCCAGAAAAAAAACCAGAGGAGCCTGCCGAAGATGAGGCCATTACGGCTCGCCTTTAGGTGTCCTCCTCAGAATAGCGTCATTTAAAGAACGAGGGTCAGCACAACGTAAAAAAAAAAATAAAAAAGAAAAAGAAAAAAAAAACTTCAAAGAAAAACAGAAAAAAAAAAAACCAGACGAGCCTGCCGAAGATGAGGCCATTACGGTTCGCCTTTAGGTGTCCTCCTCGGGATAGCATCATTTAAAGAACGAGGGTCAGCACAACGTAAAGAAAAAAAAACCAGTAAAATAAACCAGAGGAGGCTGCCAAAGATGAGGCTATTACGGCTCGCCTTTAGGTGTCCTCCTTGGGATAGCGTCATTTAAAGAACGAGGGCCAGTACAACGTAAAAAAAATTGGAAAAAAAAATCGGAGGAGCCTGCCGTAGATGAGGCCATTATGGCTCGCCTTTAGGTGTCCTCCTCGCGATAGCGTCATTTAAAGAACGAGGGTCAGCACAACGTAAAAAAAAAACTAAAAAAAAAACTGGAAAAAAAAAACCAGAGGAGCCTGCTGAAGATAAGGCCATTACGGCTCGCCTTTAGGTGTCCTGCACGGGATAGCGTCATTTAAAGAACGAAGATCAGCGCAACGTAAAAAAAATGCAAAGAAAAACCGAAAAAAAAAAACCAGAGGAGCCTGCCGAGGATGAGGCCATTACGGCTCGCCTTTAGGTGTCCTCCTCGGGATAGCGTCATTTAAAGAATGAAGGTCAGTGCAACGTAAAAAAAAAAAAACTGCAAAGAAAAACCGAAAAAAAAAACCAGAGTAGCCTGCCGAAGATGAGGCCATTACGGTTCGCCTTTAGGTGTCCTCCTCAGGATAGCGTCATTTAAAGAACGAGGATCAGCACAACGTAAAAAAAAAAAAAAACCGGAGGAGCCTACCGACGATGAGGCCATTACGGCTCGCCTTTAGGTGTCCTCCTCGGGATAGCGTCATTTAGAGAACGAGGGTCAGCACAACGTAAAAAAAAAAAACTGGAAAAAAAAATCGGAGGAGCCTACCGTAGATGAGGTCATTATGGCTAGCCTTAAGGTGTCCTCCTCGGGATAGCGTCATTTAAAGAACGAGGGTCAGCACAACGTAAAAAAAAAAATACTGAAAAAAAACTGGAAAAAAAAAACCAGAGGAGCCTGCGGAAGATGAGGCCATTACGGCTCGTCTTTAGGTGTCCTCCACGGGATAGCATCATTTAAAGAACGAAGATCAGCGCAACGTAAAAAAAAAATCCAGAAAAAAAAAACTAGAGGAGCCTGCCGAAGATGAGGCCATTACGACTCGCCTTTAGGTGTCCTCCTCAGGATAGCGTCATTTAAAGAACGATGGTCAGCACAACGTAAAAAAAAAAAAAAATCCAGAGTAGCCTGCCGAAGATGAGGCTATTACGGCTTGCCTTTGGATGTCCTCCTCGGGATAGCGTCATTTAAAGAACAATGGTCAGCACAACGTAAAAAAAACTGAAAAAAACTGGAAAAAAAAAACCAGAGGAGCCTGCTGAAGATGAGGCCATCATGGCTCGCCTTTCGGTGTCCTCCTCGGGATAGCGTCATTTAAAGAACGAGGGTCAGCGCAACGTAAAAAAAATTCAAAGAAAAACCAAAAAAAAACCCAGAGGAGACAGCCGAAGATGAGGCCATTACGGCTCGCCTTTAGGTGTCCTCCTCAGGATAGTGTCATTCAAAGAACGAGGGTCAGCACCACGTAAAAAAAAATCCAGAGTAGTCTACCGAAGATTAGGCCATTACGGCTTGCCTTTAGGTGTCCTCCTCGGGATTGCGTCATTTAAAGAATAAGGGTCAGCACAACGTAAAAAAAAAAAAAAACCCCAGAAAAAAACCATAGGAGCCTGCTCGGGATAGCGGCATTTAAAGAACGAGGGTCAGCGTAAAAAAAATGCAAAGAAAAACCAAAAAAAAAAAAAAAACAGAAGATCCTGCCGAAGATCAGGCCATTACGGCTCGCCTTTAGGTGTCCTCCTCGGGATAGCGTCATTTAAAGAACGAAGGTCAGCGCAACGTAAAAAAAAAACTGCAAAGAGAAACAGAAAAAAAACCAGAGGAGCCTGCCAAAGATGAGGCCATTACGGCTCGCCTTTAGGTGTCCTCCTCGGGATAGCGTCATTTAAAGAACGAGGGTCAGCACAACGTAAAAAAAAAATTGGTAAAAAAAATCGGAGGAGCCTGCCGTAGTTGAGGCAATTATGGCTCGCCTTAAGGTGTCCTCCTCGGGATAGCGTCATTTAAAGAACGAGGGCCAGCACAACGTCAAAAAAAATCTAGACTAGTCTACCGAAGATTAGGCTATTGCGACTTGCCTTTATGTGTCCTCCTCGGGATTGCGTCATTTAAAGAACGAGGGTCAGCACAACATAAAAAAAAAAAAACCCAGAAAAAAAACCAGAGGAGCCTGCCGAAGATGAGGACATTACGGCTTGCCTTTTGGTGTCCTCCTCGGGATAGCGGCATTTAAAGAACGAGGGTCAGCGTAAAAAAAATGCAAAGAAAAACAGAAAAAAAAAAAAACCAGAAGAGCCTGCCGAGGATGAGGCCATTACGGCTCGCCTTTAGGTGTCCTCCTCGGGATAGCGTCTTTTAAAGAATGAAGGTCAGTGCCACGTAAAAAAAAAACTGCAAAGAAAAACCGAAAAAAAAAAACCAGAGGAGCCTGCCGAAGATGAGGCCATTACGGTTCGCCTTTAGGTGTCCTCCTCAGGATAGCGTCATTCAAAGAACGAGGGTCAGCACAACGTAAAAAAAAAAATCCAGAGTAGTCTACCAAAGATTAGGCCATTACGGCTTGCCTTTAGGTGTCCTCCTCGGGATTGCGTCATTTAAAGAACGAGGGTCAGCACAACATAAAAAAAAAAAAACCCAGAAAAAAAACCAGAGGAGCCTGCCGAAGATGAGGACATTACGGCTTGCCTTTTGGTGTCCTCCTCGGGATAGCGGCATTTAAAGAACGAGGGTCAGCGTAAAAAAAATGCAAAGAAAAACAGAAAAAAAAAAAACCAGAAGAGCCTGCCGAGGATGAGGCCATTACGGCTCGCCTTTAGGTGTCCTCCTCGGGATAGCGTCTTTTAAAGAATGAAGGTCAGTGCCACGTAAAAAAAAAAACTGCAAAGAAAAACCGAAAAAAAAAAAACCAGAGGAGCCTGCCGAAGATGAGGCCATTACGGTTCGCCTTTAGGTTTCCTCCTTAGGATTGTGTCATTCAAAGAACGAGGATCAGCACAACGTAAAAAAAAAAAAAAAAAAAAAAAACCGGAGGAGCCTACTGACGATGAGGCCATTACGGCTCGCCTTTAGGTGTCCTCCTCGGGATATTGTCATTTAAAAAACGAGGGTCAGCACAACGTAAAAAAAAATGCAAAGATAAACCAAAAAAAAAAACCAGAGGAGCCTGCCGAGGATGAGGCGATTACGGCTCGCCTTTAGGTGTCCTCCTCGGGATAGCGTCATTTAAAGAATGAAGGTCAGTGCAACGTAAAAAAAAAAACTACAAAGAAAAACCGAAAAAAAAAACAGAGGAGACTGCCGAAGATGAGGCCATTACGGTTCGCCTTTAGGTGTCCTCCTCAGGATAGCGTCATTTAAAGAACGAGGATCAGCACAACGTAAAAAAAAAAAATTTAAAAAACCGGAGGAGCCAACCGACGATGAGGCCATTACGGCTCGCCTTTAGGTGTCCTCCTCGGGATAGCGTCATTTAAAGAACGAGGGTCAGCACAACGTAAAAAAAAATACTGAAAAAAAACCGGAAAAAAAAAACCAGAGGAGCCTGCGGAAGATGAGGCCATTACGGCTCGCCTTTAGGTGTCCTCCACGGGATAGCGTCTTTTAAAGAACGAAGCTCAGCGCAACGTAAAAAAAAAAAACCCAGAAAAAAAAAACTAGAGGAGCCTGCTGAAGATGAGGCCATTACGGCTCGCCTTTAGGTGTCCTCCTCAGGATAGCGTCATTTAAAGAACGATGGTCAGCACAACGTAAAAAAAAAAATCCAGAGTAGCCTGACGAAGATGAGGCTATTACAGCTTGCCTTTAGATGTCCTCCTCGTGATAACGTCATTTAAAGAACAATGGTCAGCACAACGTAAAAAAAAAAACTGAAAAAAAAATCGGAAAAAAAAAAACCAGAGGAGCCTGCTGAAGATGAGGCCATCATGGCTCGCCTTTCGGTGTCCTCCTCGGGATAGCGTCATTTAAAGAACGAGGGTCAGCGCAACGTAAAAAAAAATTCAAAGAAAAACCGAAAAAAAAAACCAGAGGAGCCTGCCGAAGATGAGGCCATTACGGCTCGCCTTTTGGTGTCCTCCTCGGGATAGCGTCATTTAAAGAACGAAGGTCAGTGCAACGTAAAAAAAAACTGCAAAGAAAAATCGAAAAAAAAAAAACCAGAGGAGCCTGCCGAAGATGAGGCCATTACGGTTCGCCTTTAGGTGTCCTCCTCAGGATAGCGTCATTCAAAGAACGAGGGTCAGCACAACGTAAAAAAAAAAATCCAGAGTAGTCTACCAAAGATTAGGCCATTACGGCTTGCCTTTAGGTGTCCTCCTCGGGATTGCGTCATTTAAAGAACGAGGGTCAGCACAACATAAAAAAAAAAAAACCCAGAAAAAAAACCAGAGGAGCCTGCCGAAGATGAGGACATTACGGCTTGCCTTTTGGTGTCCTCCTCGGGATAGCGGCATTTAAAGAACGAGGGTCAGCGTAAAAAAAATGCAAAGAAAAACAGAAAAAAAAAAAACCAGAAGAGCCTGCCGAGGATGAGGCCATTACGGCTCGCCTTTAGGTGTCCTCCTCGGGATAGCGTCTTTTAAAGAATGAAGGTCAGTGCCACGTAAAAAAAAAAACTGCAAAGAAAAACCGAAAAAAAAAAACCAGAGGAGCCTGCCGAAGATGAGGCCATTACGGTTCGCCTTTAGGTTTCCTCCTCAGGATTGTGTCATTCAAAGAACGAGGATCAGCACAACGTAAAAAAAAAAAAAAAAAAACCGGAGGAGCCTACTGACGATGAGGCCATTACGGCTCGCCTTTAGGTGTCCTCCTCGGGATATTGTCATTTAAAAAACGAGGGTCAGCACAACGTAAAAAAAAAATTGGAAAAAAAAATCGGAGGAGCCTGCTGTAGATGAGGCAATTATGGCTCGCCTTAAGGTGTCCTCCTCGGGATAGCGTCATTTAAAGAACGAGGGTCAGCACAACGTAAAAAAAAAATACTGAAAAAAACCGAAAAAAAAAACCAGAGGAGCCTGCGGAAGATGAGGCCATTACGGCTCGCCTTAAGGTGTCCTCCACGGGATAGCGTCATTTAATGAACGAAGATCAGCGCAACGTAAAAAAAAACCCCAGAAAAAAAAACTAGAGGAGCCTGCCGAAGATGAGGCCATTACGGCTCGCCTTTAGGTGTCCTCCTCAGGATAGCGTCATTTAAAGAACGATGGTCAGCACAACGTAAAAAAAAAATCCATAGTAGTCTACCGAAGATTAGGCCATTATGGCTTGCCTTTAGGTGTCCTCCTCGGGATTGCGTCATTTAAAGAACGAGGGTCAGCTCAACGTAAAAAAAAAAAACCCAGAAAAAAAACCAGAGGTGCCTGCCGAAGATGAAGCCATTACGGCTCGCCTTTTGGTGTTCTCCTCGGGATAGCGGCATTTAAAGAACGAGAGTCAGCGTAAAAAAAATGCAAAGAAAAACCGAAAAAAAAAAACCAGAAGAGCCTGCGGAAGATGAGGCCATTACGGTTCGCCTTTAGGTGTCCTTCTCAGGATAGCGTCATTTAAAGAACGAGGGTCAGCACAACGTAAAAAAAAAAATCCAGAGTAGCCTGCCGAAGATGAGGCCATTACGGCTTGCCTTTAGGTGTCCTCCTCGGGATAGCGTCATTTAAAGAACGAGGGTCAGCCCAATGTAAAAAAAAAAAAAGAAAAAAAACCAGAAAAAAAAACCATAGGAGCCTGCCGAATATGAGGCCATTACGGCTCGCCTTTAGGTGTCCTCCTCAGGATAGCGTCATTTAAAGAACGAGGGTCATCACAACGTAAAAAAAAAAAAAAGAAAAACCCAGAAAAAAAACCAGAGGAGCCTGCCGAAGATGAGGCCATTTCGGCTCGCCTTTAGGTGTCCTCCTCGGGATAGAGTCATTTAAAGAACGAGGGTCAGCGCAACGTAAAAAAAAACTACAAAGAAAAACCAAAAAAAAAAAAAAACCTGAGGAGCCTGCCAAAGATGAGGCCATTACGGTTCGCCTTTAGGTGTCCTCCTCCGGAGAGCGTCATTTAAAGAACGAGGGGGTCAGCACAACGTAAAAAAAACATGAAAAAAAAAACAGAAAAAAATAGAGGAGCCTGCCTAAGATGAGGCCATTATGGCTTGCCTTTAGGTGTCCTCCTCGGGATAGCGTCATTTAAAGAACTAGGGTCAGCACAACGTAAAAAAAAAATGAAAAAAAAACCGGGAAAAAAAACCAGAGGAGCCTGCCGAAGATGAGGCCATTACGGCTCGCCTTTAGGTGTCCTCCTCAGGATAGCGTCATTTAAAGAACGAGGGTAAGCACAACGTAAAAAAAAAATCCAGAGTAGCCTACCGAAGATGAGGCCATTACGGCTTGCCTTTAGGTGTCCTCCTCGGGATAGCGTCATTTAAAGAACGAGGGTCAGCACAACGTATAAAAAAAAACCCAGAAAAAAAAAACCAGAGGAGCCTGCCGAAGATGAGGCCATTTCGGCTCGCCTTTAGGTATCCTCCTCGGGATAGAGTCATTTAAAGAACGAGGGTCAGCGCAACGTAAAAAAAAACTACAAAGAAAAACCAAAAAAAAAAAAAACCAGAGAAGACTGCCAAAGATGAGGCCATTACGGTTTGCCTTTAGGTGTCCTCCTCCGGATAGCGTCATTTAAAGAACGAGGGTCAGCACAACGTAAAAAAATCATGAAAAAAACAGGAAAAAAAAACAGAGGAGCCTGCCTAAGATGAGGCCGTTATGGCTCGCCTTTAGGTGTCCTCCTCGGGATAGCGTCATTTAAAGAACGAGGGTCAGCACAACGTAAAAAAAAATGAAAAAAAAAAACCGGAAAAATATGCATGAAACTTTTTTAGTAATGCCCAATTGGCATCAGCGTTCATAAGCTCTATGTTAACTAAGTAATTGGCATCAGCGTTCATTAAAGAGAGCGCTACGTTCAAACATGGGAATGTCAATTAAAAGGGAAGCCTAGCATTCATTAAACAATGAGCGCCACGTTCACTTTCTTACCTTTATCGTGAATTTCAAGCCTGGGAGCGAAGGCTTTGCCATCTAACACCAAAGGGTAGTTCTCAGATTTCGAACGTAGCGTTCACTCAAAGAGCACCCAGGGAAGAAAGGCACGCACCAATTGGCGCACCAAAGGGAGTGAACGTAGTATTCACTTTACCAACGGAACGCTCCACTAGAAGGAGAACCAAGCCAACCCTGACCCACTTATTCAAGGCCAAATCCAAATCAACCCATTTCATTAAAGCCCCAAAGCAAGCAAAGCCCATTGACATGACTCAAAGGCACAAGAAACAATTAGAATAGGAATTTCATTTGGATTGTAATTTGTTTTCAATTTCAATTTCATTTTTTATTTTGTAAAGCCTATATAAAGGCATCAATTTATTTCATTGAAGAAGATTAAGCTCTAATAGAGAGCAGTAGGAGTAGAATAGAGAGCTTTCTTTTAAATTTTCCTTTTTGAATTTGAGAATTGGAAATCAGATTTGGGTTTTCTTTTCTTTTCTGTTTCATCTTCTTTCCTCTGCAATTTCTTTTCTGTATTGATCGAGAGAGAAATTGAGCTCTTGGCTTTCTTTCTGTTTTTGCTATTTCATTGAAATTGTTAATTTCTCGTTAGGATTTCAAAAATGATTTAAGTCTTCTTGCTTTTCTTATTCTTCTGCACTTTTACATTTCTGTTTTGGTACTGAATTGATCTGTTTCTGAATTTCCTCATCTGAGAGCTCTTTAGTTTGCTGCACTTCACATTTTTCAGTTCTGTTTTATTTCCCAGCACCCAAATCCTTTTATTCTTCATGCAATTTAAGTTCCCTTGCAATTTATATTCAGCAATTTAAATTCCTTGTACTTTAAGCTTTAGTCATTTACCTTTCTTACAATTTAAGTTTCAGCTCTTTTACTTTCTTGCACTTTAAGATTCAGCCAATTTACTTCTTCTGCACTTTTAATTCACTGCAATTTATCTTCTGCTAGTTCCATTTCACTCAATTCAACACTATTAGCTTGACTAGACTAATCGCCTCACTAAAGTTGCTTGATCCATCAATCCCTGTGGGATCGACCTCACTCTTGTGAGTTATTACTACTTGATGCAACCCGGTATACTTGCCGGTGAGTTTGTGTGAAAATCTGATTTTCACCCATCAGTGATCCCTGAGGTCCCTTTCAATCTCAAGAAGAATGAGTATCCAAAAATCCGAAGAGAGATCTGGAGAAGAGGTTGGGAAGTCCTAACCAATCCCATCCAAGATCTTGGGATTCTCATGGTGTAAGAGTTCTATGCTAATGCATGGGTTACTAAAAACCATGACACTAGTGTGAACCCAAATCCAAGGAATTGGAGCACCATGGTCCGAGGAAGAATCATAGATTTTAGCTCGAAAAGTGTGAGGTTGGCATTCAACTTGCCTTTATTGCAAGGAGACCCTTATCCTTACACTAAGAGGGTCAACTTTGATAAGAGATTGGATCAAGTGCTCTCAGACATCTGTGTAGAAGGTGCACAGTGGAAAAGGGATTCCTAAGGCAAGCCCATTCAATTAAGAAGGGTTGACCTTAAGCCCATAGCTAGAGGATGGTTGGTGATGTGCGGAAAACGATCCGACACAAAACTCACCGGCAAGTGCACCGGGTCGCATCAAGTAATAATAACTCACGGGAGTGAGGTCGATCCCACAGGGATTGAAGGATTGAGAAATTTTAGTTTAGTGGTTGATTTAGTCAAGCGAATCAAGATTTGGTTGAGTGATTTGTGATTTGCAGAATTTAAATTTCATGGAAAATAAAGGGAATGGGTAATTGGCATGAAATTAAAGAGAACAGGAAATAAAGTGCTGAATCTTAAAGAGCAAGAAATTAAATGGCAGAAACTTGGAACGCAAGAAATGTAAATTGTAGAATCTTAAAGTGCAAGAAATGTAAATGGCTTAAATTGTAAAGGGAATTGGGAGTTGGATTTGCAGAAATTAAACAAGGAAAAGTAAAATTCAACAAACAGAAGAGTAAAAGATGGCTTGGATTGAACCGGATCTAAAACGGAAATGTAAATGAACATGAAAAGCGTTAAACAGAGAAAGTAAAATGATAATTCAGATCTCAGGACCCAAGAGACTAGATAACCAAGTCTAGATCTCAATGCCTTCCTAGATCCAACAAGAGCAATTGCAAAGGAAATGTAAATTGCAGAGAAAGTAGATGAAGAAGCAAGTAACTGAAATGGAAATTCAATTATGCAGTAAAATTTAACAGAGAGATCTCAGGATGAGATTGAAACAGAATTCCTTCAATTCTCCAACCCAAGATCCAAGACAAGAAAAGTAAAGAGTGCTGGGCAAGAACAAGGAAGAAGAGAGATCAATTCTCCTCCCAAATTCTCTTGAATTAAAACAACAATGCTAAATGTAAAGTTGAGCTCTCTACTAAGTGCACTCAATCCAAACCGAAAAGAAAAAGCTCCCGAAAAACTTAAATCATATGCTATTTATACACTTTCTTCAAATGGTCTTCAAGCCTTCAATTGGGCCTTTGCTCTTGATGGAATTGGGTTGATAGAGGCCTTGGTTGATTGCTCTTGGAGTTTGGAGAAGAACCGAAGTGAACCGGGTTTGGAATCATGTAAGCTTGAGTAAAAGTTTGAGTAAAAGTTTGAGGCAAACTTTTACTCAAACTTTTCATATCAGCCACCCCATCCTTGCTGCTACCAACGTTTGAGCCAAAGTTTGGGGTCAAACTTTTGCTCAAACGTTGGCTCCCCCTTGCACACTCATGGCGCCAACGTTTGCCAAAAAGTTTGAGGCAAACGTTGGCGCAAACTTTTGCTCTCCAGGGTGTGTTGTTCATGGCGCCAACGTTTGCCAAAAAGTTTGAGGCAAACATTGGCGCAAACTTTTGCTCTCCAGGGTGTTGATTTGTGATGCCAACGTTTGCCAAAAAGTTTGAGGCAAACGTTGGCTCAAGCTTTTCTCCCAAAAGTTTGCCAAAAAGTTTGAGGCAAACTTTTGCTCAAGCTTTTTGCCCAAAAGTTTGCTCAAAAGTTTGAGGCAAACTTTTGGTCAAGCTTTTTGCTCCCTGGTTCGTTTTCACTTATTCCAAAAGTTTGAGCTAAAGTTTGAGGCAAACTTTTGCTCAAACTTTTTGTCCTCTCTTCCTCCTAGCCATTCCTTCTTGCTTCAACCTTTCTCCAAGCTTTCTTCACCTATTATTAATCAACCAAACACATCAAAGCTATGCTCAAAATCATGAGATATTCATTCTTTCATAATATGTGACAATTATAGCATAAAACCTCATGAAATTGCATTAATTCATCTATGGTTGATTAAATCAAAGGAAGCATGAAAATCTACCCAATTGGCTTTCTTATGGCTCAAGAAAGTGCATAATTCATTTGAAAACAAAAGAAAAAGACTAGTGAAACTAGGCTAAGATGACTTGTCATCACAACACCAAACTTAAAGCTTGCTTGTCCCCAAGCAAGAAAAGATTTATTGAGAAGAAAGAATGAAATGGAAGAGGATGTTCATGCTAGTAGAGTGTTATTAGTAGTTCATGGGGTTTTATGTGGATATGTAAACACTCACTTCTTATTGACTCTTAAGCCTAGAAAGTCTCCTTCAAGCTTCAAGTAACATACTGCTATGACCTCTCATTATTCCTTTATCCTTGGCTATTATTTTGTTCATAAGCTTTATTTGAGTGTCATGTGCAGCAAGTTCATTTTCTTTTCTTTATACTTGACACATTATTCACTATAAACACTTGGCTCACATTCCTTCTTAAAACATTGATGCCCAGCACCTCTTTGGGCTACTAAATGCCTTGTAGTTAGGTTGCTCTTGATAGTGGACTTTCAGATGATGATCCCGGGTTAGTTAACCCAAGTCACCGAGTGTTGATGCACTCCAAAGAGCTTAGTAGTCCAAGCAGATCCTAATACAAAGACACCACAGGCATATATTCTAAGGTTCAAGCTATTGGTGTCCAGCTTTGTTTCTTTTTGTTTTCTTTTGTTCTGCCACTCTTTGGCTATTTCTTTTTCTCCCCTTTTTTCTTTCTTTTTGTTTTTCTTTCTAACCAAGGATTTTTATTTGATTGAGATTCATAGACAGTAGGCCACTTTATACTTAGAAGGAAACATCCTAGTTCTTTTATTTACTAAAAGTGAGCTATTATACAATCACACACACATACCACCACTTACTTTTATTATACTTCTATCTAACAGAGAACTATCTCACTTCACATTCAAACATTTCTTTTATTGAATTGAAAATGCAGGGGACAAAGCATGCTTTTTGTCAAGTGAAAGTAAACACACAAGCACACACATAGGCTAGCTTACTTATTTTAAGAGTGATTCTACTTGTACTAGATGAACACTTTAGCAAGACACAAGTCAAAGCATTTTTCAACAGTAAGAGTTAAGTGTAGATACAACCTATTGGTTTGCAGTTCCTTTGTCCTTCCTTCTGTTGTGCCCTTTTGAGTTATGATGCATGGCTTGAAGGTGGTGTGTTATTTAAATGAATAATGAAGGGCTAGGATGCAATTAAGTACTATGTGAATCAAAGGTGTGCATGTAAGGATGAATGAAGACAAAGCTTGCTTCTTCAACTGTCTTTGCCGTGATCCTCTCAAGGAGTGGCAGATTCTCCTTTTGAGGCATGTGATGAGATTTTGTCCTCATGCTATGCTTTCCTTTGTCTTGTCTTTTTCATTGAGTGTTCTTTGACCACCTAGTCATCACAACAAGACAACAAGAATTAGTTTTATCAAACTGTGGCAAGAGTGCTTCTTTCATTAACACTATATGAATAATCATTCCTTATATCCATTTGAACCGTGACTTCTCTTGGAGGACACCAAACTTAATGTTTGGTCATATAATTAAAAATATGTGTTTCTTCCTCCAACTAGTGAAATTGAAATCCCAATGTCATTCTTGGTTAAATGTTTATAAGAAATGTTTTCATCATAATTTTCCTTTTTCTCTCCCCTTTTTTTTTTCATGAAGGATCAATTGTGTCCCTAAATCAGTGCATCAAGGTTTGATGAACACCAAACTTGTCTCTTGCTTAAGGGGTAAATGTGAGATGCTAGTAGTAAATCACAATTGATGCCTTCATCGCAGAATATGATTTCTTTTTAATTGAAAAGTCTCAGTAAGAGATAATGTATGATCATTGATGCATGATTTTTAATTTTCATGAGAAGAGAAACACCAAACTTAGTGTTTGGTCATATGCTAGGCATATAGTATGAAAATGTTTGTAACACTGGTTTGGTGTGCTTGAAGGCACACCAAACTTTAGAAGTCTTAGCATATGTAAAAAAAAATTGCATGCATTCATTAAGTACGTCCATGAAAAAAATTCATGCTCAGATGATCATAGCTTATTGAATTTAAAATGACATAAATCTTAAATCATGGGTTGCCTCCCATGGAGCGCTCTTTTATTGTCACTAGCTTGACATTGGAGCTTTCTTTTATGGTGGTTGAGGATTGTAGTGCCTCAACTTGTTTCCCCTGACTGTGATCCTCCTCTTTGTTCTCTGGTGTTCAATTTCAGCATGTTCCAACGAGAGTATGTTGCTGACAGTGTAATAGTCATCAGTTTGTTGGCTTGCTCCCAGTTGTTGATATATCAATTGCACTTTGTCACCTTTGGAAAGCCCCTCTGTTGGAATCTTCCTGTTCTTCCAACCCCTTTTTGTTTTGTTTCTGCGTTTCATCCCTTTTTTTGTTGATCTTTCTTTTCTGGCTGTAGGCTTACCTTGGGGATCTCTCTCTTCAGTGGCTAATACTCCAATATCCCCTTGGACTTTTTCATCCTTCTGCACAATCTTCTACCTTGGGATGTTGTTGTGAATCACCTTGTCAATTTCCATGTAGTCCCTCCTCTCATTACTAAACTGGGCTTCTGGTAATACCTTCAGAGTGACACTCTTATCATGCATCCGGAGAGTTAGTTCTCCTTTCTCTATGTCTATAATAGCTCTAGCAGTGGCCAAGAATGGCCTTCCCAGTATAATAGAGTCGCCATCATCCCCATCTGAATCTAGAACCACAAAATCTGCAGGGTATATGAAATTGTCCACCTTAACCAGAAGGTTTTCAATCATACCCCTGGGGTATACAGTTGACTTATCTACTAGCTCTAGAGATATCCGTACCGGTTTAACTTCCTCTATACGCAGCTTTTTCACCAAGGAGGATGGTATTAAGTTAATACTTGCTCATAGATCGCACATTGCTTTAGTGATGGTTAATTCCCCAATGGTGCAAGGCAGCAAGAAGCTCCCTGGGTCCTCAAGCTTCGAAGGAAGCCCTTTTTGAATCAAGGCCCTGCATTCCTCAGTAAGCAGTATGGTTTCTTTCTCATCCCAACTTCTTTTCTTATTGATAAGTTCCTTCAAAAACTTGGCATACAGAGGCATTTGTTCAAGTGCTTCAGCCAAAGGAATATTGATCTCCAGCTTCTTGAAAATCTCAAGGAACTTATGAAAATGTTGGTCCTTAGCCTCTTTGTTGAACTTCTGGGGATATGGCAGTGGGGGTGTGATGCTCTTTCCTATTTGCTGCTGTCCCTGAATCACTTCTTTTGAACTGTGTGACTGGTTATCCTTCTCTTTGAGTTTCTCAGTGCTCTTGTTTAGCATCACAACTTGATCCTTGGCTTCATCTTCCTTTGTTTGCTCCTCATCTTCTATTGGCCTTTTGCTGCTCTCTGCTTGCTTCTTTGTAGTGTCATTGTTGCTCATCAATGTTCTCCCACTCCTTAATTGTATTGCCTTGCATTCTTCCTTAGGATTTGGGATTGTGTCACTTGGCAGTGAGCTTGAAGGTCTCTTAACAGAAATCTGTTTGGATATTTGCCCAAGTTGCCTCTCTAGGCTCTTCAAGGAGGCTTCATGGTTCTTGGTTGTCATTTCCTGGTGTTTCAACATTTTGTCTATCAAGGTCTCCAAGTTAGTGAGTCTTTGAGATTCAGGTGATGCTTGTGGTGGGTTGTGAGATGTGGGTGGTGGATGGTAGGCATTTTGGTTGGTGGATTGGTTATTGGATTGGTACTGGTTGGGGTTGTTGTAGTTATTTTGAGGTTTTCTGTAAGTGTTTTGGTTAGTTTGCTGCTGGTTGTGGTTTTGGTTGCTTCTTGGGTTGTTTTGGTTTGAGTTCCTCTGCCATGGTTGTTGGTTTTGGGTGTGGTTATCTCCCCATCTGAGGTTTGGGTGGTTCTTCCAGGATGGATTGTATGTATCACCATACACTTCATTTGGTCCTTGGTTGTGCATATACTGTACTTGCTCTTGTTGTTGTTCTTCTTGAGTTTCTTCATTTTGCCCCCATGTGGATGATGGTTGGCTTGTGTTAACTGCTGCGACTTGGAGGCTATCAATCCTTTTAGCCATTTTCTCAAATTGTTGTTGAATTTGCTGCTGCATCATCTTGTTTTGAGCCAAGATTGAGTCCACCCCTTCTAGCTCCATTACTCCTCTCCTTTGTGATGGTTGGCGATTTCTTTGATGAGCAAAGAAATATTGATTGTTGGCCACCATGTCAATAAGATTTTGAGCTTCTTCTGCTGTTTTCATCAGTTGCAATGATCCTCCAGCTGAGTGGTCAAGTGATTCTTGAGCCTTTAGAGTGAGTCCTTCATAGAAGTTCTGTAGCTTGTCCCACTCAGTGAACATTTCTGGTGGACATTTCCTCAGCAGAGCCTTGTATCTCTCCCATGCTTCATACAGATTTTCAGCATCCAACTGCGTGAATGTTTGCACCTCAGTCTTCAGCCTGATGACTCTTTGAGGTGGATAGAATTTGGCTAGAAATTTAGTCACCAAGTCATCCCAGCTGGTGATGCTTCCTTGAGGAAAAGTTTCAAGCCATTGTGCGGCCTTGTCCCTTAATGAGAACGGGAACAGCAGAAGCTTGTAAGTTTCAGGATTCACGCCATTGGACTTGACAGTGTCACAAATCCTTAAGAAGGTAGATAGATGTTGATTTGGATCTTCCAATGGTCCTCCCCCAAACGAGCAGTTGTTTTGGACCAATGTAATGAGTTGTGGCTTCAATTCAAAGTTATTTGCATTGACATTAGGGGTGAGAATGCTGCTTCCACAATGTCTAGCATTTGCAAAGGTATAGGAGGCCAATACTCTCCTCTGCTGTGGGTTATTGTTAACCCCTCCTCCTGGATTAGATGGATCTCCTTCCATCTCGTGATATTCTTCCTCAGATTCTTCCTCTCCAACAATATTTTTTCCTCTTTCAGCTCTTCTCAACCTTCTAAGAGTTCTCTGGTCAGTTTCAAATAAAACATGAATGGATCTCCCTGTACCTGACATACAAAAGAAACACCACCAGTACTTCTTCAGTCTATTGCTAGAATGAAGTTTAGTTTAAGCAAAATTTCAAACAGTTAGCGTGTTAGTCAAAGATTAGAGAAACAGAAAATAAAAATGCTAGATCTAGATCACCACCTCACTTAATCATTGTCGATCTAATCAATCCCCGGCAACGGCGCCAAAAACTTGATGTGCGGAAAATGATCCGACACAAAACTCACCGGCAAGTGCACCGGGTCGCATCAAGTAATAATAACTCACGGGAGTGAGGTCGATCCCACGGGGATTGAAGGATTGAGCAATTTTAGTTTAGTGGTTGATTTAGTCAAGCGAATCAAGATTTGGTTGAGTGATTTGTGATTTGCAAAATTTAAATTGCATGGAAAATAAAGGGAATGGGTAATTGGCATGAAATTAAAGAGAACAGGAAATAAAGTGCTGAATCTTAAAGAGCAAGAAATTAAATGGCAGAAACTTGGAACGCAAGAAATGTAAATTGTAGAATCTTAAAGTGCAAGAAATGTAAATGGCTTAAATTGTAAAGGGAATTGAGAGTTGGATTTGCAGAAATTAAACAAGGAAAAGTAAAATTCAACAAACAGAAGAGTAAAAGATGGCTTGGATTGAACCGGATCTAAAACGGAAATGTAAATGAACATGAAAAGTGTTAAACAGAGAAAGTAAAATGATAATTCAGATCTCAGGACCCAAGAGACTAGATAACCAAGTCTAGATCTCAATGCCTTCCTAGATCCAACAAGAGCAATTGCAAAGGAAATGTAAATTGCAGAGAAAGTAGATGAAGAAGCAAGTAACTGAAATGGAAATTCAATTATGCAGTAAAATTTAACAGAGAGATCTCAGGATGAGATTGAAATAGAATTCCTTCAATTCTCCAACCCAAGATCCAAGACAAGAAAAGTAAAGAGTGCTGGGCAAGAACAAGGAAGAAGAGAGATCAATTCTCCTCCCAAATTCTCTTGAATTAAAACAACAATGCTAAATGTAAAGTTGAGCTCTCTACTAAGTGCACTCAATCCAAACCGAAAAGAAAAAGCTCCCGAAAAACTTAAATCCTATGCTATTTATACACTTTCTTCAAATGGTCTTCAAGCCTTCAATTGGGCCTTTGCTCTTGATGGAATTGGGTTGATAGAGGCCTTGGTTGATTGCTCTTGGAGTTTGGAGAAGAACCGAAGTGAACCGGGTTTAGAATCATGTAAGCTTGAGTAAAAGTTTGAGTAAAAGTTTGAGGCAAACTTTTACTCAAACTTTTCATATCAGCCACCCCATCCTTGCTGCTACCAACGTTTGAGCCAAAGTTTGGGGTCAAACTTTTGCTCAAACGTTGGCTCCCCCTTGCACACGCATGGCGCCAATGTTTGCCAAAAAGTTTGAGGCAAACGTTGGCGCAAACTTTTGCTCTCCAGGGTGTGTTGTTCATGGCGCCAACGTTTGCCAAAAAGTTTGAGGCAAACGTTGGCGCAAACTTTTGCTCTCCAGGGTGTTGATTTGTGATGCCAACGTTTGCCAAAAAGTTTGAGGCAAACGTTGGCTCAAGCTTTTCTCCCAAAAGTTTGCCAAAAAGTTTGAGGCAAACTTTTGCTCAAGCGTTTTGCCCAAAAGTTTGCGCAAAAGTTTGAGGCAAACTTTTGGTCAAGCTTTTTGCTCCTTGGTTCGTTTTCACTTATTCCAAAAGTTTGAGCTAAAGTTTGAGGCAAACTTTTGCTCAAACTTTTTGTCCTCTCTTCCTCCTAGCCATTCCTTCTTGCTTCAACCTTTCTCCAAGCTTTCTTCACCTATCATTAATCAACCAAACACATCAAAGCTATGCTCAAAATCATGAGATATTCATTCTTTCATAATATGTGACAATTATAGCATAAAACCTCATGAAATTGCATTAATTCATCTATGGTTGATTAAATCAAAGGAAGCATGAAAATCTACCCAATTGGCTTGCTTATGGCTCAAGAAAGTGCATAATTCATTTGAAAACAAAAGAAAAAGACTAGTGAAACTAGGCTAAGATGACTTGTCATCAGTTGGACTTCATCCAAAGATCCATCATCCTTACTAGCAACCAGTCAGAAGTGAATGTAGACAGAGCCATCATGATTCATTGCATCATGATTGGAACTGAGGTGGAAGTACATGAGGTGATACCTCAAGAATTATACAAGGTAGCTGAGAAGCCTCACACCAATGCCAGGTTGGCATTCCCACACCTCATCTGTCACCTATGCAATTCAGTAGGAATTGTTATAAATAGAGATGTCTCTTTTGGGGAGGACAAGCCCATCACTAAGAAGCGGATGGAGCAAACCAGAGAGCATGCACAAGAGCCTGTGCACTTGCCTCAATAAGAGATCCTTGAGATGCCTCAAGGGATGTATTTTCCTCCCCAAAGCTATTGGGATCAATGGCAAACTTCTCTTGGAGAATTGAACACTAACATGGAGCAATTGAGGGTAGAGCATCAAGGACATGCCACCACCCTCAATGAAATCAGAGAAGATCAAAGAGCCATAAGGGAAGACCAAAGGGCTATGAAGGAAGAGCAACAAGGGCAAAGGGATGACATAGAAGAGATCAAGCATCACATTGGATCCTCAAGGAGGAGCACCAGACGCCACCCTTAAAGGTGGATTCGTTCTCTTTTACACCCCTTTCCTGTTATTTTTCTATTTTCTGTCTGTTTATTCATCTGTTCTCTTGTTCTAATTGCATGATCATTTGCATTGATGTGTTTAAGTTATAAAATATTCCATGTATCCCTCACCTAGCTTAAATAAAATTTTTATTGAAAAGAATTGAGAGATGCATGAACTTCAAATTTAAAATAAGATTAGTTTAATTAGTTTGATGTGGTGTCATTTGCTTTTATTTTCTGAATGTATGATTAAACAGTGCATATTTGAAGTTGAAATTTTAGAATATTGGCTCTTGAAAGAATAAGGAAAAAGGAAAAATATTATTGATAATCTGAAAAATCTAAAAATTGATTCTTGAAGCAAGAAAAAGCAGCAAAAAAAAAAGAAAAAGCTTGTTGCAAAAGAAAAAAAATATATGCATGCATAAAAGAAAGAAAAATGGAGAAAAAGAAAAAAATAAAAAGCAGAAAAATCCATTACTGCCCAAAAATGCAAGAAAAGGAGGGCAGATTGAAAAAGCCAGTAACCCTTTAAACCAAAAGGCAAGGGTAAAAAGATCCAAGGCTTTGAGCATTAATGGATAGGAAGGCCCAAAGGAATAAAATCCTGGCCTAAGCGGCTCAATCAAGCTTGTGGCGTGAAGGTGTCAAGTGAAAAGCTTGAGACTGAGGGTTAATGTCGTGGTCCAAAGCAAAAAAAGGTGTGCTTAAGAACTCTGGACACCTCAATCTGGGGACTCTAGCAAAGCTGAGTCATAATTTGAAAAGGTTCACCCAGTTAAAGTGTCTGTGGCATTATTGTATCCGGTGGTAATACTGGAAAACAAGGTGCTTAGGGTCACGACCAAGACTCTGAAAGCTGTGTTCAAGAATCAAAATAAGCTTAACTAAGAGAGTCGATAATATCATCTGGATTCTAAGTTCCTAAAGATGCCAACATCTCTGAGTTTCAATGGATAGTGAGATGCCAAAATTGTTCAGAAGCAAAAAGCTACTAAATCCCGCTCATCTAAGCTTCATTTGAAACTTAGAAATTTACTTGTATATTAACTTTCTTTTCCATCCTACTATGTTTTAGTTGCTTGAAGACAAGCAACGGTTTAAGTTTGGTGTTGTGATGAGTGGATATTTTATACGCTTTTTGGCATCACTTTCATATAGTTTTTAGTAGTTTTTATTTAGTTTTTATTAAGTTTCTATAGGTTTTAGTGTTAAATTTACATTTTTTTATTCTACTATGAGTTTTTGTATTTCTGCACAATTTCAGATATTTTTTTCCTGAAATTGAGGAGCTGGAGCAGAAGTCTAATTCAGAGACAGAGAAAGCACTGCAGATGCTATCCAGATTTGACCTGACTACATTCGGAAGAGATTTTCTGGAGCTACAAAAGTCCAAATGGAGCACTCTCAATGGCTATGGAATTCTGACTTCTAGACCTTTCCAGTAATATATAATAGTTCATACTTTTCTTTGGATTAAAAGGCCCAAAACGGGCGTCCAACGCCAGCTTCCTGCCCTCCTCCAGGTGTCCAGCGCCCAAAGAGCACAGACCAATGTACAAACGCCTAAAATGGACCCCCTTGCTGGCGTTCCATGCCCCAGAGACCTCATATCACGTGGATCTCATCAAAGCTCAGCCTAAACACTCACCAAGTGGGCCCCAGAAGTGGATTTTAGCACTAAATAGACTGTTTTACCCTCACTAGTCATCTGTTTAGTATTTAAGGGATTAAATTTATGTAATTCAAACTTTTAATCACCATATTCGAATAGCATACATGTTTTGCATTGTATTTTACTTCAGTATGAGTTTCTAAACCTCCTAGGTTGAGGGGAGGAGCCCTGGTGAGTCCTATGAATTAATAAAAGTATTACTGTTTCTTCTTCGATCCGTGTTTGATATATCTCTAAGATGTATATCCGATCTTCATCGTGGTGAATAGGATGATCTAAAAAATTAGCTCTATTCATCACATTAAGATGAATGTGCCTGACAAACACCTGCGTCTACTTGGATTTGTGTGAATACTTGGAAGGAAAGCAAAAGCCAACAGCTATGTTTATACATCTCTCAGACGGTTAATCCACGACTTCGTTGGGGACTTCTCGAGACACAAGTTCAGCTAATTTCTGGGGAGATTAGGGTCTCTGTGGTATATACTAGAATCCAAAGAAGCAGCATTCTCTGATCTGGAAGATTCGACCTTGTCTGTGGCATTTTGAGTAGGATCGCCAAGAGAATGACTTGCTAGAGCTTCACCCTCCATCAGATTGAATGACCATAGGCAATGGCATTTGACCTGTAGCACAGGAGATCAATGATCACGGACAATGGCTTTGATCACTTACAGCCTACCATAGAAGAAGATCATTCACAAGCAAGGAAGACAGTAATACCAGAGTTCATTTAGAAAGACAAAGCAACTCTGACTCTCAACCCTATTCCTATCAATTAATCCAATTGGTTTTACCCCTTTCGCACATTACTCTTACAACTCCATATGTGACATATAATCATTCAAGGTTTACATAAACTCTCTGATTCTTCCTGACTAAGACCTGCAAGACAACCATTGCGTGCTTCAAGCCACAATCCTCGTGGGATCGACCTTGACTCGCTAAGGTATTACTTGGACGACCCAGTGCACTTGCTGTTACTGCTGCTGTACGAAAAGTGTGGGGTTTGCATACACATGCACCAGTGATTGAGTTAGAACCAATGGCAATTTAAATTTTTGTATGTATATAACTTCTGGTTTAATTTTAGGTCAATATCATGTTTAACCAATTAAATATGCTTATGGAAATGTGACTAGCTCGCTGAACTTTGAAAACAGATTTCTATAAAACAGGGCTATGTTTCCATCTGTATAACTTTTACATACGACATGATATCGATCCAACTGTTTTCTTTATTTTAAATACTGCAGAGCAGTCATGATTTTTACTATATTTTCAAAGCTAGAGTAATCAGAAAATTATGATTTTTATTTGTTATAAATCTTAGTCTGAGACGGTCGCCTGGACATAAAGTTTACGCAATTCCAAGTTCATTTGATATATTAATAATAGAAAAGAAGATAGAGTGTCGAGGATGTTTTGGTGATAACCTTGGATATGAGACTTAAGAATAGATTTTTATACTAATTTAAGATATTTTTGAGAATTGCATTGCTTTGATAATTGCAAATGAAAGATTGTTAACTATTGAGAAAAGGTTGATGAATTGTTGAGATTGAGAGAACCCGTAAGGGTGGTTTACGTCCAGTTTTTTAGGGGAGGTTATATCCGAATTTTTATATAAATATAATGATTTAGTTAAATTGAAATATGTAAAGGAAAGACTATGTTGATAACTTCAATGATTCTTTTAAGAAGAGATATTTGGTTTATAAAGTTGTTGGCAAGGATGTGGGTTTTGTCCTGCTTGCGTGTTTGAGATTGATATGTGTAATTTGTTCCCCTATGGATGCTTCATATTCTCTCTGTTTGTAAAGTGTAGCGGGCACTATATCCCAAGAGTGTTCCAAGCACTATATCTCAAGACTGTTTCGGGCATAATATCCTAAGAGTGTGGGAGCACTTTACCCTGGAAAGTGTGGCAGGCACTATATAACAAGAGTGTTTCGGGCACTATATCCCAAGAGTGTGGAGGTATGTCAGAAGACAAAATTCGGGTTAGCTACCAGGTATGTCGAGTTCTGGCAAAGTAACCGACACGTGAGCTCATGGCCAGTAGGACAGGCATGCATCATGTTGCATTTGTTTGCTTTGTTTTGGGTGTGCTTAAGTGTTTTAGTTTCCTACCTGATGAATTCTTTTTAACTGGTAATTATGATACTTGTTGTAACTGTTCTTTAAATATGTTTGCCTTGTATTTTTTTATGCTTGTGATTGATTTATGTTGCGAGTATTTGGGTGATGGATTGATAATAGTGGTAGTGAGATATGTTTGGCTCGGAAACTGTGATTGGTGAGTTTTTAGATTGGTTGACTCTTTGTTATGTTTTGAAATATTATGCAAATTGTTGACATTGGAACTTTATAAGAAAAGATATGAAGTTGGCCTTTTCTTTTGGTACTATTAGTTGTTGTGGTTTAAAAGGGAATCATAAAACAAACGAAGAGTTTTAAGAACTAAATAAAATAAATATTGTTGAATCAAATTTATTATTTGCTTTTTATTTTTTACTTTCACGGCGTTCTCGACCTGTACTGAGAACTTGTTGTTTGGTTCTCACCCCAAAGTTTTTCACCCTTTCAGTGACACAGGTCTGAAGACGCAATATGAAGCTGCGAGCGATTAGTAGGCTTTCTTTATGATTTCAATTGCTTTCATAGAGTCCCCTCACTGTTGTCCTTTGAGATTTTATTTTACATAGAGGGATAGCTATGGTATGTTGTATTTGAGTTTCATTTGATTTCTTTTGTATGAGAATTATTATTAATAGTATTTATATGATTATTATTATTTGAAAAGCTTTGATATATGACTTTAAGGAATAAAACAAAAAAATTTCCCAGTATTTTCTTAAAATTGAAATGCGATATCAATATAAAGGCTCATTAATTAAATAGTTAATATTAGAAAAGGTTACATAATGTTCTTTCTAGTATAAATATCATGACTTAAGCAAGGTATTGTTGTTGGAAGGGATGTTACAATTCTACCATCTTTTCTACAATAGGTGCTTCTCCAACTCTCTCTCTCTTATATCTTCATTCCATATTCTATCCAATCATGTATGACCATTCATCCATCTCAACATCTTCATCTCTGCTACACATAAGTTATGTTTGTGCTCCCCTTTGACCGCCCAACACTCTATACCATAAGCATAGCCGGTCTGATAGTAGTGTGATAGAATTTACCATTACGTTTTAAAGGGATTTTTTGTCACATATAAACCAGACGCACTACGCCATTTTGACCAACCTGCTTGGATCCTATGATTTATGTCCAGTTCAATCTCTCTATTATCATGTATGATGCACCTAAGATACTTAAAATTTTTAACTTTTTGTAGGATGTTTTCTCCAATCGTCACCTTTGTATTAGGGTTTCCCCTTTGGAGACCGAACTTACATTCCATATATTCTGTCTTGCTATGGCTTCTGTGCAGACCATACACTTCTAGAGCTTCTCTCCATAAATAAATATGAAGATTATATAATAAAGAAAAATAAATAAAAATATATAAATAAATTAAGAAAATAGATATTAAAAAATAATAAAAAAATAAATAAAAATGAATAATAAAAAATGATAAAATTAATAAATAATTAGATATAAAAAATAAAATAAAAATAATTATATAATATAAATATAGAATATAAAAATATTAAAGAATATAAATACTAGATAGAAAAATTAATAAATAAAAAATGATAAAAATAATAAAAAAAATATAAATTAAAAATAAAATAATAAAATAATAAAAAGAAAATAAATAAAAATAATTAAAAATGTAAAAATAATATATAAATAAATATAAAAAAAATAAATGAATATAATATAAAGAAAATAAAAATAATAATAAAATTATAAAATAAAATGAAAAAAGATAATAAATAAAAAAAAATAAGTAAATATAAAAATATAGAAATAAATTAAAATATATAAATAAAATAAAAATAAAAATATAAAATAAAAAATAAATAAAAATAAAAAATATATAAATAAAAAAAAAAATAAATATAAATAATAATCTAACTTCTTATTCTTTCTTTCTTTCCTTGACTCTCCTAGAAGGACGATATCATCAGAAAAAAGCATGCACCATGGCATAGGCTCTGTGAGTACTTCCAAGACAAATGTGAATAGATATGGAATTAAGGATGATCTCTGATGTAATCCTAACCAAATATAAAATTTCTCTGCCACACACCACCTTGAGTCTTTACACTAGTTGTAGCCCTATCATACATGTCTTTAATTGCATGAATATTTGCGATCCTTACTCTCTTCCTTTCCAAAACCTTCCATAAAACCTCCCTTTGCACCCTATCTTACACTTTTTCCAAATCAATAAACACAATATGTAGATCTCTTTTATTACTACGATACTTTTCCATCATCCTTCTTAACAGGTATGTAGCTTCAGTGGTGGATCTGTCTGGCATAAAATCAAATTGGTTCTCTGTTACTTGTGTCTCTTGTCTCAGCCTCCATTCTATCACCCTTTTCCGTAAGTTCATGGTATGACTCATGAGCTTGATCCCTCTATAGTTTTCACAACTCTGTATATCCCCCTTATTCTTGTAGATAGATACCAAAATGCTCTTTCTTTACCCATCTGGCATTTTCTTTGATCTTAAAATCTCAATAAAAAGCTTGGTTAACCAACCGATGCCTTTCTCTCTAAGGCCCTTCCAAACTTCAATCAGAATATTATCGGGTCCTACTGCAGATGATACGTGTTCAGAAGGGAATTTTTGTCATTTTAGAGACAAGGGACAAAATGGTAATCTTGTCATATTCAAGGATTTGAATGCTAGAAGAATTATACTATGGCGGTCTTGGACATTAAGGAGACCAAGAGTTCATCTCAAAAACAGTGGGGTTGACATGGCGACAACTCATAAGGCCCATTGGGTTAAGTCAGGACAGCAAGAAACCCAATAATGTTTTTCAAATTTAGTGGGAGGCATGATTTATTATTAATTTTCAAATTTTTAGGCAGTTATTTTAGTTTGTTTTGCTGTTAGAGTTTGTTGGAAGATTTGATTTACTTCTGATTTGCTTAGTAGTATTTTTACGAATTTTAAACTTAAATCAAATTTGATCTAATCTAATGAGATCAAATTTGATTTGAATTAGTTATCTTATTGATGGTATAGAATTCACAAATGAAATCTCGTTGCAATATAGTTTCTAAACCAACACTAATCCTTTCATACAAAAATTTGTTTGTCACAAGTACAAACCCCTAATGAATCTAATAACCAAAGTATTTAAACCTTGGGTCGTCTCTTAAAGGAATTGCAGGGTACTGTTCTTGTTATTGGCTATGGACATGTATATTTTGGGGTTTTGGATAAGAAACAAGAAAAGTAAATGGCAATGGAAATCAAATGAAAATAAGGTCTTGCAAGGTTTAGTGGTCAAGGATCTCTATCCTTATTACTAACCACGATATGATAATTGCAAGGATTAATCCCACTAAGTCATCCTCTAATAAGCAAAGGAAAGTCAAGTGAGCTCTATCAATCCAAGTCCATAAATTCTAGCTATTCACTAATTGAATTAATAAGAGCTAGAGTCAATGGCTACCAACTATCAATCACTTGGACATTAGCAGCTCAAGAATTCCAAAGTTACCTTCCCAAGCCAAGAACATAAAATTCTACTCTAACATCCTTTCAAGCATTTTGACAAACACTTGGAAGGTATAAAAGAAAAGCATAGTAAATTGACAACAAGAATGAAATATAACAACAACTAATTGCAAAGAATCAACAACAACAATCAAAGAAAGCACAATTAACATGAATTACCTCAAATTGCATTAAAAGAAAATAAGAGGAACAAGAGTAGATCAACAACAAAGTATAGAAACAAGATAGAATACAACAAGAGAATAGAAGAACAAGATGTAACAACAAAGAATTGAAAGGTAGAAGTAGATGAAAGCATGAATTAAAACCAAGATCTAAGCTTATTAACCTAAACCTAATCCTAATTCTAGAGAGAAGGGAGAGCTTCTCTCTCTAAAACTAAACTAAAACTAAATCTCCACTCCTAATGATTCATGATGATGCATTCCCCTTCAATCCTTGGTCCTTTTAAGTGTTTTGGCGCCAAAGTTGGTTTAGATTGGCCCACAGCCTCTGTGAATTCACTGGGCACGTTTTCACTTAAAAATCATGTGCCAGCACCGACGCATACCAGTACAGCATGCGTGCGCGTACATGGGTTTATATGATCCACGCTGCGCGTCTGTTGCGCGTGCGCGTGGATGAGCGCAACCAAATCTTTGGTTTTTTCATGTGTTCTCCGCTTTGCATGCTTTCCTCTTCACTCCTTTGATCCATTCCTACCCTTTTCAACCTGAAATCACTTAACAAACAAATCAAGACATCTAGTGGAATCAAAGGTGAATTAAAATCATGAAATTAAAGGTCTAAAATCATATTTTCACACTTAAGCACAAGATGAGGGAGAATCACAAAACCATGCTAATTCATTGAATAAATGTGAGAAAAAGTTGATAAAAATGCTCTAAATTCAACACAAGATAAACCTTAAAAATGGGGTTTATCAACCTCCCCACACTTAAACCTTAGCATGTCCTCATGCTAAACCAAGAAGGAAATAAGGGGTATGACATTTATTCAATGCAACTAAACTATATGCAAACTATCTAAATGCAACTACCTATTATGAACGCAGATACTTGGTCAAAACAAATCAACTTCCAAGAGAACATATGTAGGCATAAGGGATAAAGTAATAGGAATCAAATCCAACCCACAATTGCATTGAATTATCAAAAAGATACACAAAATTGCATGAAGAAGAATGATTATGGTGAAAACATGTAATTGAGCAATCGAACCCTCACCGGATTTGTATCCGCTCTAGTCACTCAAGTGTTTAGGGGTTGATTCACTCAATCCCCCCCTCCCAAAATCATGCTTTCCAAGATTTGTTCTTCATCTAACAATCAACAATTATTCAATGCATGCATACAATTATCATGAGGACTTTCTCAAAGGTTGTAATGGGGCTAAGGTCAAGGTAAGGTCATATATGGTTAAGTGGACTCAAATTTGAATCTTTGATTAACCCAGACTTTCCCACCTAACCTATGTAACAACCTATACAATTAAGTTCTAACATAACTACCCATTCTTCACTTTTTCACATACCCATGCATTTTCTTTTCATTTCACGACACTTATGCATTGATTCTTATTGAACTTTACTTTGGGGCATTTTGTCTCCTTTTTATTTCTTCCTTTTCTTCTTTTCTTTCTCTTTTTTTTCTCTATATTTTTTCTTTTCTTTTCCATATTCTTTTCTTTTTCTTTTGTTTTTCTCATTTTTTTTTCTTTTGAGCTATATACAAGAACATCAATGCATAAGGTCTAACATTTGATTAATACATGAGTATGCACCCAATTCTCAAATATAAAAATACAAAGCACCCTTTTATCCCCACCAATGTTCCCAAATCTCTCCAAACTTGAATAATAAGCACTCTCACTAGCCTAAGCTAATCAAAGATCCAAACAAGGGACTTTTATTATTTTTCGATTTAGGCTTGTAATGTGCTAAAATAAAGAACAACTGGGTTAAGTATAGGCTCAAAATTGGCTAACAATGGAAAGTAAAAGGTAGGCTATTTGGGTAAGTGAGCTAATGAAACAATGGCCTCAATCATATAAGTGCATGAATACAAGGAATAATGGACATATAGAATTAAGCAAATCAAGGATCACAATCATAGAAAGAGAACAATTGCACACAAGAAGGAAAATAAGTGGTTATAAGATGTAACCACATCATTAGGCTCAAATCTTACATGCTTGTGTTCTTAGCTCAAAACATTCTTCACAAAATATATAATTCAAGCAAGTTCTACAAAAGTTTTCTCAATCAATTGGGGTGGTGCCCTATAGATAAATTCTTTGAAAATTTCATTGTTTCACTAAGCTTATTGATGCAATGTTGTGATTTAGAAATTTTAAAATTTCCTTAGTTTATCCCTTCTTTTTCCAAATCAAACCAAATTTCTTATGTAAAAGGGTAAACCAAGCTCTAATAATCCACAATTTTCAAATCACAATCACTAAACTAAAGCAACTACATATATATATATATATATATATATATATACTATCAACTACAAATGCAAATCCAACTAAAAATCTAAAAAGCATGTCCAAACTATGGTGCAAAATGCAACAAACTAAAATAAAAGTATCCGAAATAACAAATATAATCAATAATTCTAAAAGTGCAGAATAAAACAAAATACAAAATACTAGAAATAGCACAAAATAAAACATAAATGTCTGAACGTATCACCCAAAATAGCAACTCCACCGACGGTGACGACGGTGACCTCCCCACACTTAGAATGAAGCATCGTCCTCGATGCTACTGCTCGGGCTCAGGGTGAGGGTCAACTATCACATCTGGCTGGGGCTGAGGCTGTGGCTCCACGGAGGTCTGCTGTGCCTCTGGGGTAGACTGTGTCTGTGGGGGTGCCTCTGGCTGAGCCTACTCCTCCTAATTCCCCTACTCCTTCGAAGAAGAAGGGTCGGCAATAGGGGGCAACTCGATGCCCAGTGCTACAAACATCTGATCCACTCTATCAAGATGTTGTATGATGCGGCACTCACTACGCTCCATGAAGCGGAACAGACGCTGTACCAATAGATATGTCGGCTGGGGTGCTGGTAGTGGTGCTATCGGTGCTGCTGGTGCTGATGGACCTGCTGCGGCTGAGGAAGATGAAGGGCCAGGTGTCGTTGCTGCTCTGGCTCTAGCTCTAGAGTGATGCCAGGATGGAGGGTTCTCATTCACCCATGTCCCCCACAGAATTACTTCCTCCTTTCCGTGGACTGGGGGTGGTATCTCATCATCCGCCCTCCATGGAGCACCGGCTAGCTCGGCCATCTCAATGACCAAAGTTGGGAATGGGAGTGTGCCACGGACGTGCCCTCGCCACATAAATCTCTTGATCAACCGGGGGAAGTATACCTCCTTCCCCTTCATGATACAACTAATCAGGACGAGCATGTCCACCAGAATCTCCGTAAAATGGGTGGTCGGCATGACATAGTGTGCAAGGATCTGCTGCCATGTCCGAGCATCCCTCGTCAGATGAGTGAATAGCATCCCCTTGGGTTTCCTATTATTAGCATCCATCACCCAAGGGGCATCCGGGGTAGCAACAACACTCCTCAAGGCATCATAATCATAAGTCATACAATGAATCTCGACTCCAGCATGTACATATGCATCTGTGTCACTAGTCTTACGTAGACAGCCGAGTGCATCCTCAATGGCAGCCTCTGTAACCAATATCCTTCCGCCCCACAGGTAAACCGACTCAAGGTTATATCTGAAAAAATTACAGTAAAACTCCTGAACCCATGAGGTGTTCACCCTACCCAACTCCCTATCAACAAAACCTAGACCCATCCCCTCACTACGGGCATGAATGGATTACCTCAAGAGAAAGTGTATAAATAGGAGTTAATTTGATTTAGGAGGGACCTCAACTTTTACTTTTGAATTTGCACCTCTTGGAGGATTTTACTTACTGTAACTTGGATCTGAGAGGAGAATTGAATTCTCTTCCTCTCTGGGTTTCTTGTTTTCTTTATTGCAAATCTTGCTTGAGTCTTGGGTGTTGAGAATTGAGGAAATTCTGTCTCAATCTCACCTTGAGATCTCTCTCTGTTTCTTTCACTGCACCTTTTGGAGAATTGAGATTTGAATTCAAGTTTTCTTACTGTTTTAATCTTTTATTTGTTGCAATTACTTTCTGAATTGGATCAAGGAAGGTAGTAAGATCTAGACTTGGTTCTCTAGTCTCTTGACCCCTGAGATTTGAAATTTCCTTTTAATTCTTATGTTGAATGCTTCTTCAAGCAAATTTACATCTTCTGTTTGAGATCTACTTCAATTAAATTCATCTTTTACTTTCCTGATTGTTGCACTTTACTTTTCCCTGTTAAATTTCTGCAATCCTAATTCCCAATTCCTTTTATAATTCAAGCAATTTACATTTCTTGCACTTTAAGCTTCAGTCATTTACATTTCTTGGAATCTAAGTTTTTGTAATTTATATTTCTTGCACTTTAAGATTCAGCTTCTTTACTTTCTTTGCTCTTTAATTTACTGCAATTATCCATCTCCCTTTAAAATTCATGCAATTTAGCTTCTGTTGGATACAAATCACTCAAATCAACTCTTGTTCGCTTGACTAAATCAACCACTAAACTAAAATTGCTCAATCCTTCAATCCCTGTGGGATCGACCTCACTCACGTGTGTTATTATTACTTGATGCGACCCAGTACACTTGCCGTTGAGTTTTGTGTTGGATCATTTTCCACACATCAAGTTTTTCGTGCCGTTGCCGGGGATTGATTAGATTGACAATGATTAAGTGAAATGGAGGTCTAGATCAAGCACTTTTTCTTTTCTGTTTCTATATTTTTCGACTAACCCACTAACTGTTTGAATTTTTGCTTAAGCCAACTAAAACTTCACTTTAGCAATAGAGTGAAGTTTTCTTGGTTTTTTCTGGCTCTATGCATTCCCTGTGTTTTTACTCTCTTCTATTAATCTTTTATGCCTATCAACTGTTTGACACATTGTGTCAACTAACCCCCTGACCACATTTTGGCATGAGTATATTCAATCTTCATTTGCACTGTTTGTGATTTTTGCAGATTATGGAAAAGAACCCAATGAACCTCAGTCATTGTGGGAGTAATGTCTTCACCCCAGATGACAATACAACTCATAAATTGGAGCATCCATTCAACACCATGAATGATGTTGCTCAATGGTTTGAAGCTTTCCCACAAGGAAGCATCATCGGATGGGAAGATCTAGTGAGTGAAATCTTGGTCAAGTTGAAACCACCCAAGGAAATTGATAAGCTACAAGTAGAAGTGCAACCATCCACACAAGAGAAAGGAGTGATGGAAATTAAAGGTGTAAATGCAGTCGTGAACCAAAACAAGCAGATGCATTAACAAACTCTGTAACAACTGGAGTTGATGGTTAGAAAAATCAATGAGCTGTGAACTGCTGTAGTAAATGCATACAACCTACCTCAAAATTCACATGGTTAGAATCAACCTGAAAAAGGTTTTGGAGCAATTAACTATGAGCAACATAGTCATGAGCGATTACACTCTCCGAATAGTACCTTAAACATATTCCAACATAAGTCTCAGGGTGATGTATACAACCCACCCTGGAAGACTCATTCCAACTGGAGGGGAGGATCGAGCACCAAAATCAAGGACCAAGGGACTTCAATTACAACAACCCCAACTTCACAAACCAGCAAAAACACCACTATACCAACAACAACCACTACACACCACCACCATAACACCCATCCTTCCAACCCCCAACACCCCACAACCAACCAATCTCACAAGACTCTCAGAGGATCACCAACTTGGAGATCTTAATAGAGAGAATGATGAAGCACCAAGAGATGACAACAAAGAACCAAGAAACCTCAATCAGAAGAATTGAGAGGCAAATGGAACATCTGGCTAAGCACCTTACAGAAATAGGTGAGAAGAGGGCAAATACTTTCCCCAGAGCCACTGAAGACAACCTGAAAGACAATGAAAAAGTTGCTAGGTGGGAGAAATGGAAAGCAATCATAGAAGGAAGTGAGAGAGCTACGGAAAAAGAAACAATCATCAAAGAGAAGCACCACAGAGAAGTTCCTCAAGAAGAAATAGAGGAAAAAAAGCCCACAGTAAGAGGAGAAACTCAAAGGCAACAGAATTCTCAACTTCCATGATCAGAGGATGGAGAATGTCAAGCTAGTGACAATAAAGAAGCGCTTGTTGGGAGGCAACCCAACCTGAGGTAGTTTTCTTTTCATAGCTATTTTAATAAAAAGGTTAATTAGCTGTATCTATATTGCAAAAAGCTAAGTTTGGTGTTGCACACTAAAACAATATAAGGGAGAATGAAGGATTCTAAGTTTGGTATTCCACCAAAATCTCATCATAAAATGCATTCTCACTTTCTGCATAATGCTAGCTTCAAGCATTTAGATAAATTAGTTAACCATTCCACTATTTCCTAGTTTTTAGTTCTATTATCTGTAGCAAGGAAAAAGAGTTTCACAGATGGTTCAATTGATGCATGAGAACCACTGGCAAGGTACTAAGTTTGGTGTTCCCACACCAAAGTAAGTTCAAAAGCCCACAAATAATTCATACATGCTAACCAATTTTCTTAAGTGCTTGGGGAACAAGCAACTTTCAATATCACTGCAGAGTATCATACAAATTTTTGGAAAAATTTAGCATCATCAATCAAAGAGATGAAAGAGGAATGTAAAGACCAGCAATGATGATGATGAGGAATAAAGCAAGTAAACTTCAAAAGGTTGTATTGTTAAATGATTATTTTGCATCAGATACTGTTATGATTGAAAGTGCTATTGTACCCCTGTCTGTCTGTCTGTTTAGCATAATTTCTCTGTAATTCAATAATTGAGATACTTGATTATTCACAACCCTATACTCTCCAAACTTGTTTGCATTCAATGTTTTAAAAAGGCATCACATGACAGTTCTTTGAAAAGAAGGATTAAAGAATTAAACAATTTTGAGGCAAGCAAAAGATTAAAAGAAGTGGTGGTTCTAGTTGTATGATTATGCATTGAGGTTGCATGCTTGTGAAAACTTGCATGGGAGCTCATAGGCAGGACATAGAGTTCAAAGGAATATTATGAATATTCTCAAACATTTATTGATCCAAGAAGCAGTAAACAAAAGAAAATAAAGAAAATTCAAAAATAAAAAAAAAGCATGGCCCAAGGTTCTGAGCATCAATTACTAGGCAGAAAAGAAGAAAGAAACAAGAACTCAAAGAGTTAATGTCCTAGTAAATGCTTGTGGTCGAATTGTGTCAAAGAGAGAGGCTTGAGCAAGTAAATCCTTAGGGGTGCTTTAACACCTAATACCTTAAAACCAACTGGTTTACGAGTATTGATTGAAAGCTTATCTAAAGAGCCACTTTGAGACATGACACTTAGAGTCAAGGCCAAAACACAGAAATTATAAGCTTCTTCAAGGTGATTACCTATAGAGAGATCTTTATGATATCAATTGGACGAAAGTCCTAAGACCTAAGACTTCCAAGATGTAGGGACTAGTAAGCACTGAAGCCCTTGCATGAGCATATAATTTAGAGTTCACCCCACTGTCACTTAATCACTTCACTCACAAGATATGACAAGTTATTCTTCAATCCACTTTAATTGAAAGAACCTTCGAGCATAATTCTTTTCTTGCTTGGGGACAAGCAAGGTTTAAGTTTGGTGTTGTGATGACAAGTCATCTTATCCTAGTTTTTCAAGCATTCTTTCACTTGTTTTATAGGTTTTATACACTTTCTTGAGTTACAAGTAAGCCATTTGGATAGAAATTTATGTATATTTGAATTCAATCAACCATGAGTAAATTGATGCATTTTCATGAAGTTTTGGGCTATAATTGCTTATATGTCAAGGATGATAATAAATCTCATGATTTTAGCATAGCTTTGATTGCATTTGTTGATTGATGACAGGTGACCAAAAGGCTTGGAGGAAGGTTGAAGAAAGGGGATAGCAGAAGGCAGCAAAAACTAACCCTGGAGGGAGGCCATAGTTTGCGACAAGTTTTTCTCAACTTGGAGGCAAACGTTGGCATTGCATGCATTGCATAGGGAGCAAACTTTGCGACAAGTTTGGCCTGCAAACTTGGAGGCTAAAGTTGGCTAAACGTATACAGGGGAGGCAAGTTTGAGTCTAAGGTTTTGGTCTTTTGCTCAATATGTGGGAACTGTTGGCGAAATGTGATGATGAGCACGTTTGAGTACAAGTTTGACTCACTTAGAACTCTAAGTGAATGAAAACTTTGAATATCTTGATAATTCTCATAATGTTGGTGGAGGGGGGGGGGGTTGGGGGGTGTCGTAGTGGTAAGTTACTCAATCTTAATTAGTGAATCAAGACTCAAGACATTAAGTAAGTCCATCAATTAGGCTAGCTTAATAATTAATAGAGGGGTAATAGTTTAGAGTTTGGAATTTGACTTTGAAGGAATTTTACTTACTGATATTACTTTGAATCTTGCACTTGAATTGGAGATTAATACTTCGTCTTCTCTGGAGTTATTGGTTTTCCTTGTTGCTATTGTTGCTTGTGCTTGATTGGGTGTTGAGAATTGAGGAAATTCTGTCTCAATCTCACCTTGAGATCTCTTTCTTCACTGAACTGAGCAGCTTTAAGCTGCTTATGGTTTCTGTGCTTGCTCGACTCTAAGTATCATGTCTCAAGCAGCTATAGATAAGCTTCAATCAATACTCCTAATCATAGTTTTAAGGTATTAGGTGTTAAGCACCCTGAGGATTTACTTGCTCAAGCCTCTTCCTTGACACACTTCAACCACAAGCATTTAACTTGAACTAGGACTATCTTGATCATTGTTGCTAGTAGTTATTGCTCAGTGCTTGATTGTTTCTTTTTTCTAGTCTTTTGACCTTGCTTGTATTTTTTTTTTTGTTTGCTTTTGGTTTTCTTTCTTCTTGTTGATTGCTGCTTCTAGGTGCAATAGATTTTTGAGAATCTCCACAATACTTCTTTGAACTTCATGTCACGCCTATGACTCCATGCAATTTTCATCAAGCATGCAACCTCAATACATTATCACACAACCAGAACCAACACTTCTTATCTTTGCTTCTCAAAATTTTTCAATCCTTCAATCATCTTGAAAGAATTGTGATGCATTCTTGAAGAATTGATGAAGAATTGTTAAGAATGATGCTAGCTCATGCTTCAGTGTACTTATAAAGAAAACTACTATGCTTATAGGCATGGCTAGAGCAGGGTAAATAAAAAAAACTATGCTATGCAGATAGGCAGGATAGATCAGGATACAATCCAACTTTCAATCACAGCAATATTTGATGTAAAACAATCACTTAACAATACAACCTGTTGGAGTTCACTTGCTTTCCTTCTTCTCATCATCATCATTGCTGTCCTTTATGCTCATCTTTTGCTTCTTTGGTTGATGATGCTTAATCTCTCCAAAAGCTTGTATGACATTCTGCAATGATATTGAAAGTTGCTTGTTCCCCAAGCCCTTGAAAAATGGTTAGCTTGCATGATTTATTTGTGGGCCTTTATACTTACTTTGGTGTGGGAACACCAAACTTAGTACCTTGCCAATGCATTAGATTAACCATGTGTAAAACTCTTTTTCTTTTTCAAAAATGACAATACTGAAAACTAGGAAACAGCAGAATAGTTAACTAGTTCATCAAACATGCTTGAAGCTAACATTATGCAGAAAATGAGAATGTGTTTTATGATGGGATTTTGGTGAAACACCAAACTTAGAATCTTTCATTCTCCCTTATATTGTTTTGGTGTGCAACACCAAACTTAGCTTCTTTGCAAAGTAGATAAACTAATTAACCTTTTTATTAAAATAGTTATGAACAGAAAACTACCTCAGGTTGGGTTGCCTCCCAACAAGCGCTCTTTTAATGTCACTAGCTTGACATCCTCTGTGCTTGCTTATTTCAGATTCTGAGCCTTCTTCTCCTTGTCCCATTGTCCAACTAAGTGAGGCTTTGCTTCCTTCTTACTTGTTTCTGCGAGGTTTTTGGCTAATTGTTCTATTTGCTTCTCAATTCCCCCGAGTAGGTCCTCATAATGTTTGTTCATCCTTTTTAGATGTGTCATCATTCTCTCTCCTCCACTTTCTAGATTGGAAATCCTTTGAGAATTCTGTGAGATGGTGTGGTGATGTTGTTGCAAATTTGAGATTGTGTCACTGGGCAGTGAGCTTAAAGATCTCTCAATAGAAATTTGCTTGGAGAGCTGCCCAATCTGACTCTCCAGGATCTTTAATGAGGCTTCCTGGTTTTTGTTTGTTATTTCTTGGTGTTCCATCATTTTCTCTATTAAGATCTCCAAATTGGTGGTCCTATGATAGTGTTGTGAAGGTTGTTGGTTGTGAGGTATCTGAGGTTGGAAGGGTGGGCAGTATGGTTTTTGCAAGTTTGGGGAATGGTTGTTGTAGTTGAAGTTCCTTGGTCTTTGGTTTTGGTTCTCAACCCCCCTCCCATTAGAATGAGTTCTCCAAGGTGGATTGTACACATCATTCTGAGGCCTGTTCTGAAGCATGCTAGAGTGATTGCTTGGAGCTTGTAGTTGCTCATAGCTTTGTTGCTCTCGGTTCTTGGCCCCAGAGCTTTGCTCAGCTTGATTACACCCATATGAGCTTTGAGTCAGGTTGTATGTATGTACTACAGCATGTCTCAACTCAATGATTTTTTTAGCCATCATATCTAATTGTTGTAGAGTTTGCTGATGCATCTGCTTGTTTTGGCTTATTACTGCACGAGCACTTTCAATTTCTTTCTCTAAGGGATGCACTTCTGCCTCTTGCTTAACAACTCTTTGTGATGGGTTAAATTTGACTAGGAGTCCATTCATCAGTTCTTCCCATCCGATAATGCTTCCTTGTGGAAAGGCTTCAAACCATTGGGTAACATCATTCATGGCTGTGGATAGTTGCTTCGAACCATGGGTTACATTATCGTCCATGGTGAGGGTATTATTTTCATGATTGCTCGAATTTGTTGAGTTCCCTTCCATGATCTGCACGGTCACAACCAATTCAAGTGAAGATAGAGCATATTCAGGCCAGGATATAATTGAAGAATCAGTTGACACAAAGTATCAAACAGTTGGCAAACTTGAGAGAGAAATGAATGAAAACCACTCCTCTCGTTTATTTTTCAAACTATGAAAATCATATTCAGCAGGATGAGCCAAGGAAATTTCACTCTATTGCTAGAATGAGGTTTCTATTAGCTCAGGCAAAACTTCAAACAGTTAGTGGGTTAGTCAAAAATAAAGAAAAAGTGCTTGATCTAGACCACCACCTCACTTAATCATTGTCAATCTAATCAATCCCCGGCAACGGCACCAAAAACTTGATGAGATATTTTGGAGGAAATATAAATCTCTCCCAAAACACCCAAAACTAACCGGCAAGTGTACCGGGTCGTATCAAGTAATAAAAACTCACGGGAGTGAGGTCGATCCCACAGGGATTGAAGGATTGAGCAATTTTAGTTTAGTGGTTGATTTAGTCAAGCGAATCAAGATTTGGTTGATGGTTTTGTGACTTGCAGAATTAAATTGCATTGAAGTAAAGAGAACAAGAAATAAATTGCTGAAACTTAAAGAACAAGAAATTAAATGGCAGAAACTTAAAGTGCAAGAAATGTAAATTGCGGAATCTTAAATTGCAAGGAATGTAAATTGCTTGAAATGTAAAGGGGACTGGGATGTGAATTTGCAGAAATTAAACAAGGAAAAATTAAATTGCATCAAACAGAAGGGTAAAAGGGAATTGGGATTGAACCGGATATGAAGCAGAAAAGTAAATGAACAGAAAAAGCAATAAACGGGGAATTGAAATGAGAAATTCAGATCTCAGGACCCAGAGACTAGAAAACCAAGTCTAGATCTCAATGCCTTCCTAGATCCAACAAGAACAATAGCAAGGAAATTGTAAATTGCAAAGAAAAGAGATGAAGAACACTGAACCGGAAATGGAATTCAATTAACAGTAAAGAAACAGAGAGATCCAAGATTGAGATTGAAACAGAATTTCTTCAATTCTCCAATCCAAGATCCAAGACAAATGTAAAATAAAATTGAAAGCAATGAAAACAAGAAATTAAAGTTCACTCAAGTTCAAAAGCTCTCCGAAAACTCTTATGAAAATTCCAAAAGAAAGCTCCTTGAAAACTTGAATTCTATCCTATTTATACACTTTCCAAAATGATCTTCAAGCCTTGAGTTGGGCCTTTGTTCTTGGTGGAATTGGGTTGAAAGAGGCCTTGGTTGATTGCTCTTGAAGATTGAAGAGGAACCGAAGTGAACCAATTGAACCGGTTTTGAAGTTAGCCAAAGCTGGACTTAACGTTAGGGCTAAAGTTAGGGGTCTAACTTTGACCCCAACTTTTCATAGCAGCAAGCCACATCCTTCTGGTTTGGACGTTGGTGCCAACGTTAGGGGTCTAACTTTGACCCTAACGTTGGCAATGCTTAGTGCTAGTGGCGCCAACGTTAGCCTCCAAGTTAGGGGGCTAACGTTGGCGCAAACGTTGGCCTTCCTCCTTTGTAATTTAAGTGCCAACGTTAGCCTCCAAGTTAGGGGGCTAACGTTGGCGCAAACGTTGGTGCCCAGGGGAGAAACTTCTCAAGTTCCAACGTTAGCCTCCAAGTTAGGGGGCTAACGTTGGAGCCAACGTTGGCCACTTCCTTGCAATGTCATGTGCCAACGTTAGCCTCCAAGTTAGGGGGCTAACGTTGGCTCAAACGTGGGGAGCCCAGGGAGTGATTTTTCATGCCCAACGTTAGCCTCCAAGTTAGGGGGCTAACGTTGGGGCTAACTTCATGCATCCCGGTTCAATTTCACTTATTCCATTGTCCTCTCTTCACTCCTAGCCATTCCTCTTTGCTTCAACCTTTCTCCAAGCTTTCTTCACCTATCATTGATCAACCAAACTAATCAAAGCTATGCTCAAAATCATGAGATCTTCATTCTTTCATAATATGCAACAAATATAGCACAAAAACTCATGAAATGGCATGAATTCATATATGGTTGGTTCAATCAAGGGAAACATGAAAATCTACTCAATTGGCTTGCTTGTGGCTCAAGAAAGTGTATAATCCTAATGAAAATTAAAGAAAAAGACTAGCTAAAATAGGCTAGGATGACTTGTCATCAGGAGCCTGCCGAAAATGAGGCCATTACGGCTCGCCATTAGATGTCCTCCTCGGGATAGCGTCATTTAAAGAACGAGGGTGAGCACAACGTAAAAAAAATGAAAAAAAAACAGAAAAAAAAACCATAGGAGCCTGCTGAAGGTGAGGCCATTATGGCTCGCCTTTAGCTGTCCTCCTCGGGATAGAGTCATTTGAAGAACGAGGGTTATCGCAATGTAAAAAAAAAAAAACAGCAAAGAAAAACCAAAGAAAAAAAAAACCAGAGGAGCCTACCGAAGATGAGGCCATTATGGTTCGCCTTTTGGTGTCCTCCTCGGGATAACGTTATTTAAAGAACGAGGGTTAGCACAACATAAAAAAAAACGAGAAAAATAAGCCAGAGGAGCCTGCAGAAGATGAGGCCATTACGGCTCACCTTTAGGTGTCCTCCTAGGGATAGCGTCATTTAAAGAACGAGGGTCAGCACAACGGTAAAAAAATAAAAAAAACAGAAAAAAAAAGCAGAGGAGCCAGCTGAAGATGAGGCCATTATGGCTCGCCTTTAGGTGTCCTCCTCGGGATAGAGTCATTTGAAGAACGAGAGTCAGCGCAACGTAAAAAAAACCTGCAAAGAAAAACCGAAAAAAAAAAATCAGAGGAGCCTGCTGAAGATGAGGCCATTAAGGTTCACCTTTAGGTGTCCTCCTCGAGATAGCGTCATTTAAAGAACGAAGGTCAGCACAACGTAAAAAAAAATCTGAAAAAAAAATGAAAAAAAAAAAACCAAAGGAGCCTGCCGAAAATGAGGCCATTACGGTTCACCTTTAGGTGTCCTCCTCGAGATAGCGTCATTTAAAGAATGAGGGTCAACACAACGTAAATAAAAAAAAAAACCCAGAGGAGCCTGCCGAAAATGAGGCCATTACGGCTCACCATTAGGTGTCCTCCTCGGGATAGCGTCATTTAAAGAACGAGGGTCAGCACAACGTAAAAAAAAACTGCAAAGAAAAACCAAAAAAAAATCAGAGGAGTCTGCCGAAGATGAGGGCATTACGGTTCACCTTTAGGTGTCCTCCTCGGGATAGCGTCGTTTAAAGAAAGAGGGTCAGCACAACGTTAAAAAAAAAAAGAACAGGAAAAAAACGGAAAAAAAAAAACCAGAGGAGCCTGCTGAAGATGAGGCCATTATGGCTCGCCTTTAGGTGTCCTCCTCAGGATAGAGTCATTTAAAGAACGAGGGTCAGTGCAACGTAAAAAAAATGCAAAGAAAAACCGAAAAAAAAACCAGAGAAGCCTGCCAAAGACGAGGCCATTACGGTTCGCCTTTAGGTGTCCTCCTCGGGATAGCATCATTTAAAGAACGAGGGTCAGCACAACGTAAAAAAAAAAAAAAAAAACGGAGGAGCCTGCCAAAGATGAGGCCATTACGGTTTGTCTTTAGGTGTCCTCCTCGGGATAGCGTCGTTTAAAGAAAGAGGGTCAGCACAACGTTAAAAAAATGAAAAAAAAAACGGAAAAAAAAAAACCAGAGGAGCCTGCTGAAGGGGAGGCCTTTTTGGCTCACCTTTAGGTGTCCTCCTCGGGATAGAGTCATTTGAAGAACGAGGGTCGGCAAAATGTAAAAAAAAAAACTGCAAAGAAAAACAGAAAAAAAAACCAGAGGAGCCTGCCGAAGATGAGGCCATTACGGTTCGCCTTTAGGTGTCCTCCTCGGAATAGCATCATTTAAAGAACGAGGGTCAGCACAACGTAAAAAAAAAAAAGAACAGGAAAAAAACGGAAAAAAAAAAAACCAGAGGAGCCTGCTGAAGATGAGGCCATTATGGCTCGCCTTTAGGTGTCCTCCTCAGATAGAGACATTTAAAGAATGAGGGTCAGCGCAACGTAAAAAAAAATGCAAAGAAAAACCGAAACAAAAAAACCAGAGGAGCCTGCCGAAGATGAGACCATTACGGTTCGCCTTTAGGTGTCTTCCTCGGGATAGCGTCATTTAAAGAACGAGGGTCAGCACAACGTAAAAAAAAAAAATCCAGAGTAGCCTGCCGAAGATGAGGCCATTACGGCTTGCCTTTAGGTGCCCTCCTCGGGATAGCGTAATTTAAAGAACGAGGGTCAGCACAACGTAAAAAAAAAAAAAAAAACTGGAGGAGCCTGCCGAAGATGACGCCATTACGGCTCGAAATTAGGTATCCACCTCGGGATAGCGTCATTTAAAGAACGAGGGTCAGCACAACGTTAAAAAAAATGAAAAAAAAAATGGAAAAAAAAAAACAGAGGAGACTGCCTGAAGATGAGGCCATTATGGTTCGCCTTTTGGTGTCCTCCTCGGGATAGCGTCATTTAAAGAACGAGGTTTAGCACTACATAAAAAAAATGAGAAAAATAAGCCAGAGGAGCCTGCAGAAGATGAGGCCATTACGACTCACCTTTAGGTGTCCTCCTGGGGATAGCGTCATTTAAAGAACGAGGGTCTGCACAACGGTAAAAAAATAAAAAAAAACGGAAAAATAAAGCAGAGGAGCCTGCTGAAGATGAGGCCATTATGGCTCGCCTTTAGGTGTCCTCCTCCGGATAGAGTCATTTAAAGAACGAGGGTCAGCGCAACGTAAAAAAAAAATGCAAAGAAAAACCGAAAAAAAAAACCAGATGAGCCTGCCGAAGATGAGGCCATTACGGTTCGCCTTTAGTTGTCTTCCTCGGGATAGCGTCATTTAAAGAAAAAGAGGGTCAGCACAACGTAAAAAAAAAAAAATCGGAGGAGCCTGCCGAAGATGAGGCCATTACGGCTCGCCTTTAGGTGTCCTCCTCGGGATAGCGTCATTTAAAGAACGAGGGTGAGCACAACGTAAAAAAAATGAAAAAAAAAACAGAAAAAAAAAACGATAGGAGCCTGCTGAAGGTGAGGCCATTATGGCTCGCCTTTAGCTGTCCTCCTCGGGATAGAGTCATTTGAAGAACGAGGGTCATCGCAATGTAAAAAAAAAAACAGCAAAGAAAAACCAAAGAAAAAAAAACCAGAGGAGCCTACCGAAGATGAGGCCATTATGGTTCGCCTTTTGGTGTCCTCCTCGGGATAACGTCATTTAAAGAACGAGGGTTAGCACAACATAAAAAAAAACGAGAAAAATAAGCCAGAGGAGCCTGCAGAAGATGAGGCCATTACGGCTCACCTTTAGGTGTCCTCCTAGGGATAGCGTCATTTAAAGAACGAGGGTCAGCACAACGGTAAAAAAATAAAAAAAACGGAAAAAAAAAGCAGAGGAGCCTGCTGAAGATGAGGCCATTATGGCTCGCCTTTAGGTGTCCTCCTCGGGATAGAGTCATTTGAAGAACGAGAGTCAGCGCAACGTAAAAAAAAAAACTGCAAAGAAAAACCGAAAAAAAAAATCAGAGGAGCCTGCTGAAGATGAGGCCATTACGGTTCACCTTTAGGTGTCCTCCTCGAGATAGCGTCATTTAAAGAACGAAGGTCAGCACAACGTAAAAAAAAATCTGAAAAAAAAATGAAAAAAAAAAAAACCAAAGGAGCCTGCCGAAAATGAGGCCATTACGGTTCACCTTTAGGTGTCCTCCTCGAGATAGCGTCATTTAAAGAATGAGGGTCAACACAACGTAAATAAAAAAAAAACCCAGAGGAGCCTGCCGAAAATGAGGCCATTACGGCTAACCATTAGGTGTCCTCCTCGGGATAGCGTCATTTAAAGAACGAGGGTCAGCACAACGTAAAAAAAAACTGCAAAGAAAAACCAAAAAAAAAATCAGAGGAGTCTGCCGAAGATGAGGGCATTACGGTTCACCTTTAGGTGTCCTCCTCGGGATAGCGTCGTTTAAAGAAAGAGGGTCAGCGCAACGTTAAAAAAAAAAGAACAGGAAAAAAACGGAAAAAAAAAACCAGAGGAGCCTGCTGAAGATGAGGCCATTATGGCTCGCCTTTAGGTGTCCTCCTCAGGATAGAGTCATTTAAAGAAAGAGGGTCAGCGCAAGGCTCGCCTTTAGGTGTCCTCCTCAGGATAGAGTCATTTAAAGAACGAGGGTCAGCGCAACGTAAAAAAAATGCAAAGAAAAACCGAAAAAAAAAAACAGAGAAGCCTGCCGAAGACGAGGCCATTACGGTTCGCCTTTAGGTGTCCTCCTCGGGATAGCATCATTTAAAGAATGAGGGTCAGCACAACGTAAAAAAAAAAAAACGGAGGAGCCTGCCAAAGATGAGGCCATTACGGCTCGTCTTTAGGTATCCTCCTCGGGATAGCGTCGTTTAAAGAAAGAGGGTCAGCACAACGTTAAAAAAATGAAAAAAAAACGGAAAAAAAAAACCAGAGGAGCCTGCTGAAGGGGAGGCCTTTTTGGCTCGCCTTTAGGTGTCCTCCTCGGGATAGAGTCATTTGAAGAACGAGGGTCGGCGCAACGTAAAAAAAAAAACTGCAAAGAAATACAGAAAAAAAAACCAGAGGAGCCTGCCGAAGATGAGGCCATTACGGTTCGCCTTTAGGTGTCCTCCTCGGAATAGCATCATTTAAAGAACGAGGGTCAGCACAACGTAAAAAAAAAAAAAGAACAGGAAAAAAATGGAAAAAAGAACAGTTTGAATGTGAAGCAAGATAGTCTCTGTTAGTTAGAAGTAGAATAAAAGTAAGTGGTGGTATGTGTGTGATTGTATAATAGCTCACTTTTAGTGAATAAAGAGCTAGGATATCTCCTTCTAAGTAAAGAAGTGGCCTACTGTCTAGGAATCTCAATTGAATTAAATTCCTTGGTTAGAAAGAAAAACAAAAAGAAGGAAAGAAGAAAAAGATAGCCAAAAAGTGGCAAAAAAAAAAGAAAAACAAAAAGAAACAAAAGCTGGACACCAATAGCTTGAACTCTGAAATATATGCCTGTGATGTTTTTGTACTAGGATCTGCTTGGATTAGTAAGCTCTTAGGAGTGCCTCAACACTTGATGACTTGGGTTAACTAACCCGGGATCATCAGCTGAAAATCCACTATCAAGAGCAACCTAACTACAAAGCATTTAGTAGCCCAAAGAGGTGCTGGGCATCAATGTTTTAAGAAGGAATGTGAGCCAAGTGTCTATGGTGAATAATGTGTCAAGTAGAAAGAAAAGAAAATGAACTTGCTACACATGACACTCAAATAAAGCTTGAGAATAAAGTAAAAGCCAAGGATAAAGGAATAATGAGAGGTCATAGCAGTATATCACTTGAAGCTTGAAGGAGACTTTCTAGGCCTAGGAGTCAATAAGAAGTGAGCATTTGCATATCCACATAAAACCCCATGAACCATCAATAACACTCTGCTAGCATGAACTTCCTCTTCCATTTCATTCTTTCTTCTTAATAATTCATTTCTTGCTTGGGGACAAGCAAGCTTTAAGTTTGGTGTTGTGATGACAAGTCATCCTAGCCCATTTTAGCTAGTCTTTTTCTTTAGTTTTCATTAGAATTATGCACTTTCTGGAGCTACAAGCAAGCTAATTGAGTAGATTTTCATGTTTCCCTTGATTGAACCAACCATATATGAATTCATGCCATTTCATGAGGTTTTGTGCTATATTTGTTGCATATTGTGGAAGATTGAATACCTCATGATTTTGAGCAAAGCTTTGATTAGTTTGGTTGATCAATGATAGGTGAAGAAGGCTTGGAGAAAGGTTGAAGCAAAGAGGAATGGCTAGAAGTGAAGAAAGGGATAAGTGAAAGTGGACTTGGAGGCATGAAGTTAGCCCCAACGTTAGCCCCCTAACTTGGAGGCTAACGTTGGGCATGAAGTACTCCCTGGGCTCCCACGTTTGAGCCAACGTTAGCCCCCTAACTTGGAGGCTAACGTTGGCACATGACATTGCAAAAGAGGTGGCCAACGTTAGCTCCAACGTTAGCCCCCTAACTTGGAGGCTAACGTTGGAACTTGAGAGTTTCTCCCCTGGGCACCAACGTTTGCGCCAACGTTAGCCCCCTAACTTGGAGGCTAACGTTGGCACATGAACCACAAAGGGAGGGGCACCAACGTTTGCGCCAACGTTAGCCCCCTAACTTGGAGGCTAACGTTGGCATCACTAGCATATAAGGAAGGCCAACGTTAGGGTCAAAGTTAGACCCCTAACGTTGGCACCAACGTCCAAACCAGGGAATTTAGCTTGCTGATATGAAAAGTTAGGGTCAAAGTTAGACCCCTAACTTTGACCCTAACGTTGAGACCAACTTTGGCTAACTTCATTTCCGGTTCAATTGGTTCACTTCGGTTCTTCTTCAATCTTCAAAGAGCAATCAATCAAGGCCTCTTTCAACCCAATTCCACCAAGAACAAAGGCCCAACTCAAGGCTTGAAGATCATTTTGGAAAGTGTATAAATAGGATAAAATTCAAGTTATTAGGGGAGCTTTCCTTTTAGAATTTTGATAATAGTTTTTGGGAAGCTTTTGTTACGGAGTGAACTTGAATTTCTTTGTTTCCTTTTACTTGCAATTTCATTTTACACTTGTCTTGGATCTTGGATTGGAGAATTGAAGAAATTCTGTTTCAATCTCAATCTTGGATCTCTCTGTTTCTTTACTGTTAATTGAATTTCATTTCCGGTTCATTGTTCTTCATCTCTTTTCTTTGCAATTTACAATTTCCTTGCTATTGTTCTTGTTGGATCTAGGAAGGCATTGAGATCTATACTTGGTTTTCTAGTCTCTGGGTCCTGAGATCTAAATTTCTCATTTCAATTCCCTGTTTATTGCTTTTTCTGTTCATTTACTTTACTGCTTCAAGATCCGGTTCAATCCCAATTCCCTTTCCCTCTTCTGTTTGATGCAATTTAATTTTTCCTTGTTTAAATTCTGCAAATCCATTCCCCAATTCCCTTTACATTTCAAGCAATTTATATTCCTTGCACTTTAAGATTCCGCAATTTACATTTCTTGCACTTTAAGTTTCTGCCATTTAATTTCTTGTTCTTTAAGTTTCAGCAATTTATTTCTTGTTCTCTTTACTTCAAAGCAATTTACATTCTGCAAGTCACACAATCATCAACCAAATCTTGAGTCGCTTGACTAAATCAACCACTAAACTAAAATTGCTCAATCCTTCAATCCCTGTGGGATCGACCTCACTCCCGTGAGTTTTTATTACTTGATACGACCCGGTACACTTGCCGGTTGGATTGTGATGTTTAGTGAGAGATTCGTTTCTCACCAAAATATCTCATCAAGTTTTTGGCGCCGTTGCCGGGGATTGATTAGATTGACAATGATTAAGTGAGGTGGTGATCTAGATCAAGCACTTTTTCTTTATTTTTCTTTAACCTTTGATTAACCCACTAACTGTTTGAATTTTTGCTTAAGCTAACTAAAACTTCATTCTAGCAGTAGATTGAAGTGTCACTGGTTTGTGTGCTCTTATGTTCTGCTTGTATGTCAGGTACAAGAAGAGCCATACCCAATTTTCATGAACAAGACGAAAGAACTCTCAGGAGGTTAAGAAGAGCCGAAAGAGGGAAAAGTATTGTTGGAGAAGAAGAATCAGACGAAGAATTCCACGAGATGGAAGGAGATACATCTAATCCAGGAGGAGGAGTTAATAATCCACCACAATAGAGGAGAGTATTGGCTTCCTATACTTTTGCAAATGCTAGACATTGTGGAAGCAGCATTCTCACCCCTAATGTCAATGCAAATAACTTCGAACTGAAGCCACAACTCATCACATTGGTCCAGAACAACTGCTCATTTGGAGGAGGACCATTGGAGGATCCAAATCAACATCTATCTACCTTCTTGAGGATCTATGACACTGTCAAATCCAATGGTGTGAATCCAGAAACCTACAAGCTTCTGCTGTTCCCGTTCTCATTAAGGGATAAGGCTGCACAATGGCTTGAAACTTTTCCCCAAGGAAGTATCACTAGTTGGGATGACTTGGTGACTAAATTTCTAGCCAAATTCTATCCACCCCAGAGAGTCATCAGGCTGAAAACCGAGGTGCAGACATTCACACAATTAGATGCTGAATCCTTATATGAAGCATGGGAGAGGTACAAAGCCTTAATCAGAAAGTGTCCTCCAGAGATGTTCAATGAATGGGACGTGCTGCAAAATTTCTATGAAGGCCTGACATTGAAATCTCAGGAGGCATTGGATCATTCTGCTGGAGGTTCACTACAACTGATGAAAACTGCTGAGGAAGCTCAGAATCTTGTGGATATGGTGGCCAATAACCAATATTTCTTTGCTCATCAAAGAAGCCGCCAACCATCACAAAGGAGAGGAGTTATGGAGCTAGAAGGAGTGGATTCAATCCTAGCTCAAAACAAGATGATGCAGCAGCAAATTCAACAACAATTTGAGCAAATGGCCAAGAGGATTGATAGTCTCCAAGTTGCAACAGTCAACACTAGCCAACCATCAACCACATGGGGACAGAGTGAAGAAACTCAAGAAGAACAACAACAAGAGCAAGTACAGTATATGCACAACCAAGGACCAAATGAAGTGTATGGTGATACATACAATCCATCCTGGAAGAACCACCCAAACCTCAGATGGGGAGATAACCATACCCAAAACCAACAACCATGGCAGAGAAACTCAAACCAACACAACCCAAGAAACAACCAAAATCACAACCAGCAGCAGACTAACCAAAACCCCTACAGAAAACCTCAAAACAACTACCCCAACATCAACCAATACCAATCTAATAACCAACCAACCAACCAAAATGCCTACCATCCACCACCCACATCTCACAACCCACCTCAAATATCACCTGAAGCCCAAAGAATCACTCACTTGGAAGCCATGATAGACAAAATGTTGAAACACCAAGAAATGGTAGCCAAGAATCAGGAAGCTTCTATGAAGAGCCTAGAGAGACAGATGGGGCAACTCTCCAAGCAAGTATCTGTTGAGAGACCTTCAAACTCACTGCCCAGTGACACAATTCCAAATCCCAAGGAAGAATGCAAGGCAATACAATTAAGGAGTGGGAGAACATTGATAAGCAACAATGACACTACAAGGAAGCAAGCAGAGAACATCAAAGAACCAAAGGAGGATGAGAATCAAACAAAGGCAGATGAGGCCAAGGAGCAAGATGTGATGCCAAACAAAGACACTGAGAAACTCAAAGAGAAGGACAACCAGCCACATAGCTCAAAAGAAGTAGCTCAGGGGCAGCAGCAAATAGGAAAAAGCATCACACCTCCACTGCCATATCCCCAAAGGTTCAACAAAGAGGTTAAAGACCAGCATTTTCACAAATTCCTTGAGATCTTTAAGAAGCTCGAAATTAATATCCCCTTTGCTGAAGCACTTGAGCAAATGCCTCTATACTCCAAGTTTCTGAAGGATCTCATCAACAAGAAAAGAAGCTGGGATGAGAAAGAAACCATAATGATTACTGAGGAATGCAGGGCCTTGATTCAAAAGGGGCTTCCCCCCAAGCTTGAGGACCCAGGGAGCTTCCTGTTGCCTTGCACCATTGGGGAATTGACCATCACTAAAGCAATGTGCGATCTCGGAGCAAGTATTAACTTAATACCATCCTCCTTGGTGAAAAAACTGAATATAGAGGGGGTCAAACCAGTACAAATGTCTTTGGAGCTGGTAGACAAGTCAATGGTGTACCCCAGGGGTGTAATTGAAAATCTTTTGGTCAAGGTGGACAGTTTTATTTACCCTGCTGATTTTGTGGTTCTAGAATCAAACGATGATGATGGTAACTCTGTTATACTGGGAAGGCCATTCTTAGCCACTGCTAGAGCTATCATAGACGTAGAGGAAGGGGAATTAACTCTCAGGATGCATGACCAGAGCATCACTCTGAAGGTGTTGCCAGAGGCACAATTTAGCAAGGAAAAGAAAGACTATATGAAAAATAACCAGGAAAGTTACAGCAACATCCCAATGCTAAGGATTGTGCAGACTGATGAAAAAGTCCAAGAGGATGTTAGAGTATTAGCCACTGAAAAGAGAAGTCCTCAAGGAAAGCCTATGGCCAGAAAAGAAAGATCAACAAAAGGAAAGATGAAACGCAGAAACAAAGCAAAAAGGGGCTGGAAGAATAGAAAGATTCCAACAAAGGGGCTTTCCAAAGGTGACAAAGTGCAACTGATATATCAACAGCTGGGGGCAAATCAACAAACCGAGGATTACTACACTGTCAGCAACATACTATCATTAGAGCATGCTGAAATAGAACACCAGAAAATAAAAAAGAGGATCACGGTCAGAGGAGACAAATTGAGGCCCTACAAGCACCAACCACCATAAAAGAAAGCCTCAGTGTCAAGCTAGTGACAATAAAAGAGCGCTTGTTGGGAGGCAACCCAACCTGAGGTAGTTTTCTTTTCATAGTTATTTCAATAAAAAGGTTAAATGATTGGTGTGTATTGCAAGGAGCTAAGTTTGGTGTTTCACACCAAAACAAATTAAGGGAGAATAAAGAATTCTAAGTTTGGTGTTCCACCAAAATCTCACTTAAAAGCACATTCTCACTTTCTAGCTCCAAGCAATCTGATAAATCATTTAATCATTGTCTGTTTCTAGTTTTTAGTAAAGACTTAGGCTTTCTCATATGGTTATGCATAAGAAACATGGCAAGGGACTAAGTTTGGTGTTCACACACCAAAGTAAGTTCAAACGCCTACAAGAAAGTCTTGCACACTAACCAGTCATCTAAGGGCTTGAGAAACAAGCAACTTCCATTAACACTGCAGGAATTCAATCACTCTCTTGGGAGGACCACACACCATTAGCCAAGAGAAAGAAAAAGAAGCCACCAAGAGGTTGTATTGTCACTTAACTCCATCAGCATTGAATTGCTCTAAATTTGAAGTGTGAATATGCCCATCTTAACAGTGACTGTTAGTGTAGTAGTCTGTACAGCATGTTTGTTTCTTTTAAAATAAGTAGGCTAGTTTATGTGTGTGCTTCTGTGTTTACTTTCACTTGACAAGAAGCATGTGTTGTCCCCTGCATCTTTCAATTCAATAAAAGAACAGTTTGAATGTGAAGCAAGATAGTCTCTGTTAGTTAGAAGTAGAATAAAAGTAAGTGGTGGTATGTGTGTGATTGTATAATAGCTCACTTTTAGTGAATAAAGAGCTAGGATATCTCCTTCTAAGTAAAGAAGTGGCCTACTGTCTAGGAATCTCAATTGAATTAAATTCCTTGGTTAGAAAGAAAAACAAAAAGAAGGAAAGAAGAAAAAGATAGCCAAAAAGTGGCAAAAAAAAAGAAAAACAAAAAGAAACAAAAGCTGGACACCAATAGCTTGAACTCTGAAATATATGCCTGTGATGTTTTTGTACTAGGATCTGCTTGGATTAGTAAGCTCTTAGGAGTGCCTCAACACTTGATGACTTGGGTTAACAAACCCGGGATCATCAGCTGAAAATCCACTATCAAGAGCAACCTAACTACAAAGCATTTAGTAGCCCAAAGAGGTGCTGGGCATCAATGTTTTAAGAAGGAATGTGAGCCAAGTGTCTATGGTGAATAATGTGTCAAGTAGAAAGAAAAGAAAATGAACTTGCTACACATGACACTCAAATAAAGCTTGAGAATAAAGTAAAAGCCAAGGATAAAGGAATAATGAGAGGTCATAGCAGTATGTCACTTGAAGCTTGAAGGAGACTTTCTAGGCCTAGGAGTCAATAAGAAGTGAGCATTTGCATATCCACATAAAACCCCATGAACCATCAATAACACTCTGCTAGCATGAACTTCCTCTTCCATTTCATTCTTTCTTCTTAATAATTCATTTCTTGCTTGGGGACAAGCAAGCTTTAAGTTTGGTGTTGTGATGACAAGTCATCCTAGCCCATTTTAGCTAGTCTTTTTCTTTAGTTTTCATTAGAATTATGCACTTTCTTGAGCTACAAGCAAGCTAATTGAGTAGATTTTCATGTTTCCCTTGATTGAACCAACCATATATGAATTCATGCCATTTCATGAGGTTTTGTGCTATATTTGTTGCATATTGTGGAAGATTGAATACCTCATGATTTTGAGCAAAGCTTTGATTAGTTTGGTTGATCAATGATAGGTGAAGAAGGCTTGGAGAAAGGTTGAAGCAAAGAGGAATGGCTAGAAGTGAAGAAAGGGATAAGTGAAAGTGGACTTGGAGGCATGAAGTTAGCCCCAACGTTAGCCCCCTAACTTGGAGGCTAACATTGGGCATGAAGTACTCCCTGGGCTCCCACGTTTGAGCCAACGTTAGCCCCCTAACTTGGAGGCTAACGTTGGCACATGACATTGCAAAAGAGGTGGCCAACGTTAGCTCCAACGTTAGCCCCCTAACTTGGAGGCTAACGTTGGAACTTGAGAGTTTCTCCCCTGGGCACCAACGTTTGCGCCAACATTAGCCCCCTAACTTGGAGGCTAACGTTCGCACATGAACCACAAAGGGAGGGGCACCAACGTTTGCGCCAACGTTAGCCCCCTAACTTGGAGGCTAACGTTGGCATCACTAGCATATAAGGAAGGCCAACGTTAGGGTCAAAGTTAGACCCCTAACGTTGGCACCAACGTCCAAACCAGGGAATTTAGCTTGCTGATATGAAAAGTTAGGGTCAAAGTTAGACCCCTAACTTTGACCCTAACGTTGAGACCAACTTTGGCTAACTTCATTTCCGGTTCAATTGGTTCACTTCGGTTCTTCTTCAATCTTCAAAGAGCAATCAATCAAGGCCTCTTTCAACCCAATTCCACCAAGAACAAAGGCCCAACTCAAGGCTTGAAGATCATTTTGGAAAGTGTATAAATAGGATAAAATTCAAGTTATTAGGGGAGCTTTCCTTTTAGAATTTTGATAATAGTTTTTGGGAAGCTTTTGTTACGGAGTGAACTTGAATTTCTTTGTTTCCTTTTACTTGCAATTTCATTTTACACTTGTCTTGGATCTTGGATTGGAGAATTGAAGAAATTCTGTTTCAATCTCAATCTTGGATCTCTCTGTTTCTTTACTGTTAATTGAATTTCATTTCCGGTTCATTGTTCTTCATCTCTTTTCTTTGCAATTTACAATTTCCTTGCTATTGTTCTTGTTGGATCTAGGAAGGCATTGAGATCTAGACTTGGTTTTCTAGTCTCTGGGTCCTGAGATCTAAATTTCTCATTTCAATTCCCTGTTTATTGCTTTTTCTGTTCATTTACTTTACTGCTTCAAGATCCGGTTCAATCCCAATTCCCTTTCCCTCTTCTGTTTGATGCAATTTAATTTTTCCTTGTTTAAATTCTGCAAATCCATTCCCCAATTCCCTTTACATTTCAAGCAATTTATATTCCTTGCACTTTAAGATTCCGCAATTTACATTTCTTGCACTTTAAGTTTCTGCCATTTAATTTCTTGTTCTTTAAGTTTCAGCAATTTATTTCTTGTTCTCTTTACTTCAAAGCAATTTACATTCTGCAAGTCACACAATCATCAACCAAATCTTGATTCGCTTGACTAAATCAACCACTAAACTAAAATTGCTCAATCCTTCAATCCCTGTGGGATCGACCTCACTCCCGTGAGTTTTATTACTTGATACGACCCGGTACACTTGCCGGTTGGATTGTGATGTTTAGTGAGAGATTCGTTTCTCACCAAAATATCTCATCAAGCCTGCTGAAGATGAGGCCATTATGGCTCGCCTTTAGGTGTCCTCCTCAGATAGAGACATTTAAAGAATGAGGGTCAGCGCAACGTAAAAAAAAATGCAAAGAAAAACCGAAACAAAAAAACCAGAGGAGCCTGCCGAAGATGAGACCATTACGGTTCGCCTTTAGGTGTCTTCCTCGGGATAGCGTCATTTAAAGAAAAAGAGGGTCAGCACAACGTAAAAAAAAAAAATCGGAGGAGCCTGCCGAAGATGAGGCCATTACGGCTCGCCTTTAGATGTCCTCCTCGGGATAGCGTCATTTAAAGAACGAGGGTCAGCACAACGTAAAAAAAAAAAAAAAACTGGAAGAGCCTGCCGAAGATGACGCCATTACGGCTCGAAATTAGGTATCCACCTCGGGATAGCGTCATTTAAAGAACGAGGGTCAGCACAACGTTAAAAAAAATGAAAAAAAAACGGAAAAAAAAAACAGAGGAGACTGCCTGAAGATGAGGCCATTATGGTTCGCCTTTTGGTGTCCTCCTCGGGATAGCGTCATTTAAAGAACGAGGGTTAGCACAACATAAAAAAAATGAGAAAAATAAGCCAGAGGAGCCTGCAGAAGATGAGGCCATTACGGCTCACCTTTAGGTGTCCTCCTGGGGATAGCGTCATTTAAAGAACGAGGGTCAGCACAACGGTAAAAAAATAAAAAAAACGGAAAAAAAAAGCAGAGGAGCCTGCTGAAGATGAGGCCATTATGGCTCGCCTTTAGGTGCCCTCCTCCGGATAGAGTCATTTAAAGAACGAGGGTCAGCGCAACGTAAAAAAAAATGCAAAGAAAAACCGAAAAAAAAACCAGATGAGCCTGCCGAAGATGAGGCCATTACGGTTCGCCTTTAGGTGTCTTCCTCGGGATAGCGTCATTTAAAGAAAAAGAGGGTCAGCACAACGTAAAAAAAAAAAATCGGAGGAGCCTGCCGAAGATGAGGCCATTACGGCTCGCCTTTAGATGTCCTCCTCGGGATAGCGTCATTTAAAGAACGAGGGTCAGCACAGCGTTAAAAAAAATGAAAAAAAAACGGAAAAAAAAAACCAAAGGAGCCTGCTGAAGATGAGGCCATTATGGCTCGCCTTTAGGTGTCCTCCTCGGGATAGAGTCATTTAAAGAACGAGGGTCAGCGCAACGTAAAAAAAAAAACAGCAAAGAAAAACCAAAAAAAAAAAAAAAGCAGAGGAGCCTGCCGAAGATGAGGCCATTATGGTTCGCCTTTTGGTGTCCTCCTCGGGATAGCGTCATTTAAAGAACGAGGGTTAGCACAACATAAAAAAAAACCAGAAAAATAAGCCAGAGGAGCCTGCAGAAGATGAGGCCATTACGGCTCACCTTTAGGTGTCCTCCTAGGGATAGCGTCATTTAAAGAACGAGGGTCAGCACAACGGAAAAAAATAAAAAAAAAAAACGAAAAAAAAAAAAGCAAAGGAGCCTGCTGAAGATGAGGCCATTATGGCTCGCCTTTAGGTGTCCTCCTCGGGATAGAGTCATTTAAAGAACGAGGATCAGCGCAACGTAAAAAAAAAAACAGAAAAGAAAAATAAAAAAAAACCAGAGGAGCCTGCCGATGATGAGGCCATTACGGTTCACCTTTAGGTGTCCTCCTCGAGATAGCGTCATTTAAAGAACGAGGGTCAACACAACGTAATTAAAAAAAAAAAAAAAAAACTGCAGGAGCCTGCCGAAGATGATGCCATTACGGCTCGCCATTAGGTATCCTCCTCGGGATAGCGTCATTTAAAGAACGAGGGTCAGCACAACGTTAAAAAAATGAAAAAAAAACGGAAAAAAAAAACCAGAGGAGCCTGCCGAAGGTGAGGACATTATGGCTCGCCTTTAGGTGTCCTCCTCGGGATAGAGTCATTTGAAGAACGAGGGTCATCGCAATGTAAAAAAAAAAAAACAGCAAAGAAAAACCAAAAAAAAAAAAAAACCAGAGGAGCCTGCCGAAGATGAGGTCATTATGGTTCGCCTTTTGGTGTCCTCCTCGGGATAGCGTCATTTAAAGAACGAGGGTTAGCACAACATAAAAAAAACGAGAAAAATAAGCCAGAAGAGCCTGCAGAAGATGAGGCCATTACGGCTCACCTTTAGGTGTCCTCCTAGGGATAGCGTCATTTAAAGAATGAGGGTCAGCACAACAGTAAAAAAATAAAAAAAAACGGAAAAAAAAAAGCAGAGGAGCCTGCTGAAGATGAGGCCATTCTGGCTCGCCTTTAGGTGTCCTCCTCGGGATAGAGTCATTTGAAGAACGAGGGTCAGCGCAACGTAAAAAAAAAAACAGCAAAAAAAACCGAAAAAAAAAATCAGAGGAGCCTGCCGAAGAAGGGGCCATTACGGTTCACCTTTAGGTGTCCTCCTCGAGATAGCGTCATTTAAAGAACGAGGGTCAGCACAACATAAGAAAAAAAAATGGAGGAGCCTGCCATAGATGAGGCCATTACGGCTCGCCTTTAGGTGTCCTCCTCGGGATAGCGTCGTTTAAAGAAAGAGGGTCAGCACAACGTTAAAAAAATGAAAAAAAACGGAAAAAAAAAAAACCAGAGGAGCCTGCTGAAGGGGAGGCCTTTTTGGCTCGCCTTTAGGTGTCCTCCTCGGGATAGAGTCATTTGAAAAACGAGGGTCAGCGCAACATAAAAAAAAAAAACTGCAAAGAAAAACAGAAAAAAAAAACCAGAGGAGCCTGCCGAAGATGAGGCCATTACGGTTTGCCTTTAGGTGTCCTCCTAGGAATAGCATCATTTAAAGAACGAGGGTCAGCACAACATAAAAAAAAAAAAAGAACAGGAAAAAAACAGAAAAAAAAAACCAGAGGAGCCTGCTGAAGATGAGGCCATTATGGCTCGCCTTTAGGTGTCCTCCTCAGGATAGAGACATTTAAAGAATGAGGGTCAGCGCAACGTAAAAAAAATGCAAAGAAAAACCGAAACAAAAAAACTAGAGGAGCCTGCCGAAGATGAGACCATTACGGTTCGCCTTTCGGTGTCTTCCTCGGGATAGCGTCATTTAAAGAACGAGGGTCAGCACAACGTAAAAAAAAAAATCCAGTGTAGCCTGCCGAAGATGAGGCCATTACGGCTTGCCTTTAGGGGCCCTCCTCGGGATAGCGTAATTTAAAGAAAAAAAAAAAAAACCGGAGTAGCCTGCCGAAGATGACGCCATTACGGCTCACCATTAGGTATCCTCCTCGGGATAGCATCATTTAAGGAACAAGGGTCAGCACAACGTTAAAAAAAATGAAAAAAAAACCGGAAAAAAAAACCAGAGGAGCCTGCCGAAGATGAGGCCATTATGGTTTGCCTTTTGGTGTCCTCCTCGGGATAGCGTCATTTAAAGAACGAGGGTTAGCACAACATAAAAAAAATGAGAAAAATAAGCCAGAGGAGCCTGCAGAAGATGAGGACATTACGGCTCACCTTTAGGTGTCCTCCTGGGGATAGCGTCATTTAAAGAACGAGGGTCAGCACAACGGTAAAAAAATGAAAAAAAAACGGAAAAAAAAAAAGCAGAGGAGCCTGCTGAAGATGAGGCCATTATGGCTCGCCTTTAGGTGTCCTCCTCCGGATAGAGTCATTTAAAGAACGAGGGTCAGCGCAACGTAAAAAAAAAAACAGCAAAGAAAAACCAAAAAAAAAAAACCAGAGGAGCCTGCCGAAGATGAGGCCATTATTGTTTGCCTTTTGGTGTCCTCCTCGGGATAGCGTCATTTAAAGAACGAGGGTTAGCACAACATAAAAAAAACGAGAAAAATAAGCCAGAGGAGCCTGCAGAAGATGAGGCCATTACGGCTCACCTTTAGGTGTCCTCCTAGGGATAGCATCATTTAAAGAACGAGGGTCAGCACAACGGTAAACAAATAAAAAAAACGAAAAAAAAAAGCATAGGAGCCTGCTGAAGATGAGGCCATTATGGCTCACCTTTAGGTGTCCTCCTCGGGATAGAGTCATTTAAAGAACGAGGATCAGCGCAACGTAAAAAAAAAAACAGCAAAGAAAAACAAAAAAAAAACCAGAAGAGCCTGCCGATGATGAGGCCATTAAGGTTCACCTTTAGGTGTCCTCCTCGAGATAGCGCCATTTAAAGAACGAGGGTCAACACAACGTAAAAAAAAAAAAAAAAAAAAAAAACCTAGAGGAGCCTGCCGAAGATTACGCCATTACGGCTTGCCATTAGGTATCCTCCTCGGGATAGCGTCATTTAAAGAACGAGGGTCAGCACAACGTTAAAAAAAATGAAAAAAAAATGGAAAAAAAAAAACCAGAGGAGCCTGCTGAAGGTGAGGCCATTATGGCTCGCCTTTAGGTGTCCTCCTCGGGATAGAGTCATTTGAAGAACGAGGGTCATCGCAACGTAAAAAAAAAAATAGCAAAGAAAAACCAAAAAAAAAAAACCAGAGGAGCCTGCCGAAGGTGAGGTCATTATGGTTCGCCTTTTGGTGTCCTCCTCGGGATCGCGTCATTTAAAGAACGAGGGTTAGCACAACATAAAAAAAACGAGAAAAATAAGCCAGAGGAGCCTGCAAAAGATGAGGCCATTACGGCTCACCTTTAGGTGTCCTCCTAGGGATAGCGTCATTTAAAGAACGAGGGTCTGCACAACGGTAAAAAAATAAAAAAAAACGGAAAAAAAAAAGCAGAGGAGCCTGCTGAAGATGAGGCCATTATGGCTCGCCTTTAGGTGTCCTCCTCGGGATAGAGTCATTTGAAGAACGAGGGTCAGCGCAACGTAAAAAAAAACACTGCAAAGAAAAACCGAAAAAAAATCAGAGGAGCCTGCCGAAGATGAGGCCATTACGGTTCACCTTTAGGTGTCCTCCTCGAGATAGCGTCATTTAAAGAACGAAGGTCAGCACAACGTAAAAAAAAAGTCTGAAAAAAAAATGAAAAAAAAAACCAGAGGAGCCTGCCGAAAATGAGGCCATTACGGTTTCACCTTTAGGTGTCCTCCTCGAGATAGTGTCATTTAAAGAACGAGGGTCAACACAACGTAAAAAAAAAAATAAAAAAAATAAAAAAAAGAAAAACCCGGGGGAGCCTACCGAAAATGAGGCCATTACGGCTCGCCATTAGATGTCCTCCTCGGGATAGCGTCATTTAAAGAACGAGGGTCAGCACAACGTTAAAAAAATGAAAAAAAAAACGGAAAAAAAACCAGAGGAGCCTGCTGAAGGTGAGGCCATTATGGCTCGCCTTTAGGTGTCCTCCTCGGGATAGAGTCATTTGAAGAACGAGGGTCAGCGCAACGTAAAAAAAAAACTGCAAAGAAAAACAGAAAAAAAACCAGAGGAGCCTACCGAAGATGAGGCCATTACGGTTCGCCTTTAGGTGTCCTCCTCGGAATACCATCATTTAAAGAACGAGGGTCAGCACAACGTAAAAAAAAAAGAATAGGAAAAAAACGGAAAAAAAAAAAACCAGAGGAGCCCGCTGAAGATGAGGCCATTATCGCTCGCCTTTAGGTGTCTTCCTCGGGATAGCGTCATTTAAAGAACGAGGGTCAGCACAACGTAAAAAAAAATCCAGAGTAGCCTGCCGAAGATGAGGCCATTACGGCTTGCCTTTAGGTGCCGTCCTCGGGATAGCGTAATTTAAAGAACGAGGGTCAGCACAACATAAAAAAAAAAAAAACCGGAGGAGCCTGCCGAAGATGACGCCATTACGGCTCGCCATTAGGTATCCTCCTCGGGATAGTGTTATTTAAAGAACGAGGGTCAGCACAACGTTAAAAAAAATGAAAAAAAAAACGGAAAAAAAAAAAAACCAGAGGAGCCTGCTGAAGGTGAGGCCATTATGGCTCGCCTTTAGGTGTCGTCCTCGGGATAGAGTCATTTGAAGAACGAGGGTCAGCACAACGTAAAAAAAAAACTGCAAAGAAAAACCAAAAAAAAAAATCAGACGAGCCTGCCTAAGATGAGGCCATTACGGTTCACCTTTAGGTGTCTTACTCGAGATAGCGTCATTTAAAGAATGAAGGTCAGCACAACGTAAAAAAAAATCCAGAGTAGCCTGCCGAAGATGAGGCCATTACGGCTTGCCTTTAGGTGCCCTCCTCGGGATAGCGTAATTTAAAGAACGAGGGTCAGCACAATGTAAAAAAAAAAAAAAGAAACCGGAGGAGCCTGCCGAAGATGAGTCCATTATGGCTCGCCTTTAGGTGTCCTCCTCGGGATAGCGTCATTTAAAGAACGAGGGTCAGCACAACGTTAAAAAAATGAAAAAAAAAACGAAAAAAAAAAACCAGAGGAGCCTGCTGAAGATGAAGCCATTTTGGCTCGCCTTTAGGTGTCCTCCTCGGGATAGAGTCATTTAAAGAACGAGGGTCATCGCAACGTAAAAAAAAAAAGCAAAGAAAAACCAAAAAAAAAAAAAAACCAGAGGAGCCTGCCGAAGATGAGGCCATTATGGTTCGCCTTTTGGTGTCATCCTCGGGATAGCGTCATTTAAAGAACGAGGGTTAGCACAACATAAAAAAAAACGAGAAAAATAAGCCAGAGGAGCCTGCAGAAGATGAGGCCATTACGGCTCACCTTTAGGTGTCCTCCAAGGGATAGCGTCATTTAAAGAACGAAGGTCAGCACAACGGTAAAAAAATAAAAAAAAAACGAAAAAAAAAAAAGCAGAGGAGCCTGCTGAAGATGAGGCCATTATGGCTCGCCTTTAGGTGTCCACCTCGGGATAGAGTCATTAAAAGAACGAGGGTCAGCGCAACGTAAAAAAAAAAAACAGCAAAGAAAAACAAAAAAAAAAGAACCAGAGGAGCCTGCCGAAGATGAGGCCATTACGGTTTCACCCTTAGGTGTCCTCCTCGAGATAACGTCATTTAAAGAACGAGGGTCAACACAACGTAAAAAAAAAAAAAAAAAAAAAAAAAAAAAAAAAAAAACTGGAGGAGCCTGCCGAAGATGACGCCATTACGGCTTGCCATTAGGTATCCTCCTCGAGATAGCGTCATTTAAAGAATGAGGGTCAGCACAACGTTAAAAAAAATGAAAAAAAAAACGGAAAAAAAAACCAGAGGAGCCTGCTGAAGGTGAGGCCATTATGGCTCGCCTTGAGGTGTCCTCCTCGGGATAGAGTCATTTTGAAGAATGAGGGTCATCGCAACGTAAAAAAAAAAAAAACAGCAAAGAAAAACCAAAAAAAAGAAAAAACCAGAGGAGCCTGCCGAAGATGAGGTCATTATGGTTCGCCTTTTGGTGTCCTCCTCGGGATAGCGTCTTTTAAAGAACGAGGGTTAGCACAACATAAAAAAAACGAGAAAAATAAGCCAGAGGAGCCTGCAGAGGATGAGGCCATTACGGCTCACCTTTAGGTGTCCTCCTAGGGATAGCGTCATTTAAAGAACGAGGGTCAGCACAACGGTAAAAAAATAAAAAAAAAACGGAAAAAAAAAAGCAGAGGAGCCTGCTGAAGATGAGGCCATTATGGCTCGCCTTTAGGTATCCTCCTCGGGATAGAGTCATTTGAAGAACGAGGGTCAGCGCAACGTAAAAAAAAAACTGCAAAGAAAAACCGAAAAAAAAATCAGAGGAGCCTGCCGAAGATGAGGTCATTACGGTTCACCTTTAGGTGTCCTCCTCGAGATAGCGTCATTTAAAGAACGAGGGTCAACACAACGTAAGAAAAAAAATAAAAAAAATAAAAAAAAGAAAAACTCCGGGGAGCCTGCGGAAAATGAGGCCATTACGGCTCGCCATTAGATGTCCTCCTCGGGATAGCGTCATTTAAAGAACGAGGGTCAGCACAACGTTAAAAAAATGAAAAAAAAAACGGAAAAAAAAAACCAGAGGAGCCTGCTGAAGGTGAGGCCATTATGGCTCACCTTTAGGTGTCCTCCTCGGGATAGAGTCATTTGAAGAACGAGGGTCAGCGCAACGTAAAAAAAAACTGCAAAGAAAAACTAAAAAAAAAAAATCAGAGGAACCTGCCGAAGATGAGGCCATTACGATTCACCTTTAGGTGTCTTCCTCGAGATAGCGTCACTTAAAGAACGAAGGTCAGCACAGCGGAAAAAAAAAACAAAAAAATCTGAAAAAAAATGAAAACAAAAACCACAGGAGCCTGCTGAAGATGAACCCATTATGGCTCGCCTTTAGGTGTCCTCCTCGGGATAGCGTCATTTAAAGAATGAGGGTCAGCACAACGTAAAAAAAAAAACGGAGGAGCCTGCCAAAGATGAGGCCATTACGGCTCGCCTTTAGGTGTCCTCCTCGGGATAGCGTCGTTTAAAGAAAGAGGGTCAGCACAACGTTAAAAAAAAATGAAAAAAAACAGAAAAAAAAAAATCAGAGGAGCCTGCTGAAGGGGAGGCCTTTTTGGCTCGCCTTTAGGTGTCCTCCTCGGGATAGAGTCATTTGAAGAACGAGGGTCAGCGCAACGTAAAAAAAAAACTGCAAAGAAAAACAGAAAAAAAAACCAGAGGAGCCTGCCGAAGATGAGGCCATTACGGTTCGCCTTTAGATGTCCTCCTCGGAATAGCATCATTTAAAGAATGAGGGTCAGCACAACGTAAAAAAAAAAAAAAAAAGAACAGGAAAAAAACGGAAAAAAAAAACCAGAGGAGCCTGCTGAAGATGAGGCCATTATGGCTCGCCTTTAGGTGTCTTCCTCGGGATAGAGTCATTTAAAGAACGAGGGTCAGCACAACGTAAAAAAAAAATCCAGAGTAGCCTGCCGAAGATGAGGCAATTACGGCTTGCCTTTAGGTGCCCTCCTCGGGATAGCGTAATTTAAAGAACAAGGGTCAGCACAACATAAAAAAAAAAACCGGAGGAGCCTGCCGAAGATGACGCCATTACGGCTCGCCATTAGGTATCCTCCTCGGGATAGCGTCATTCAAAGAACGAGGGTCAGCACAACGTTAAAAAAAAGGAAAAAAAAACGGAAAAAAAAAACCAGAGGAGCCTGCGGAAGGTGAGGCCATTATGGCTCGCCTTTAGGTGTCTTCCTCGGGATAGAGTCATTTGAAGAATGAGGGTCAGCACAACGTAAAAAAAAAACTGCAAAGAAAAACCGAAAAAAAAATTAGACGAGCCTGCCGAAGATGAGGCCATTATGGTTCAGCTTTAGGTGTCTTCCTCGAGATAGCGTCATTTAAAGAATGAAGGTCAGCACAACGTAAAAAAAAAATCCAAAGTAGCCTGCCGAAGATGAGGCCATTGCGGCTTGCCTTTATGTGCCCTCCTCGGGATAGCGTAATTTAAAGAACAAGGGTCAGCACAACGTAAAAAAAAAAAAAAGAAACCGGAGGAGCCTGCCGAAGATGAGTCCATTACGGCTCGCCTTTAGGTGTCCTCCTCGGGATAGCGTCATTTAAAGAACGAGGGACAGCACAACGTTAAAAAAAATGAAAAAAAAAAACCAGAGGAGCCTGCTGAAGATGAGGCCATTATGGCTCGCCTTTAGGTGTCCTCCTCGGGATAGAGTCATTTAAAGAACGAGGGTCATCACAACGTAAAAAAAAAAAAAAAGCAAAGAAAAACCAAAAAAAAAAAACCAGAGGAGCTTGCCGAAGATGAGGCCATTATGGTTCGCCTTTTGGTGTCATCCTCGGGATAGCGTCATTTAAAGAACGAGGGTTAGCACAACATAAAAAAAACGAGAAAAATAAGCCAGAGGAGCCTGCAGAAGATGAGGCCATTACGGCTCACGTTTAGGTGTCCTCCAAGGGATAGCATGATTTAAAGAACGAAGGTCAGCACAACGGTAAAAAAATAAAAAAAAACGAAAAAAAAAAAAGCTGAGGAGCCTGCTGAAGATGAGGCCATTATAGCTCGCCTTTAGGTGTCCACCTCGGGATAGAGTCATTAAAAGAACGAGGGTCAGTGCAACGTAAAAAAAAACAGCAAAGAAAAACAAAAAAAAAACCAGAGGAGCCTGCCGAAGATGAGGCCATTACGGTTTCACCTTTAGGTGTCCTCCTCGAGATAGCGTCATTTAAAGAACGAGGGTCAGCACAACGTAAAAAAAAATGAAAAAAAACGGAAAAAAAAAACCAGAGGAGCCTGCTGAAGGTGAGGCCATTATGGCTCGCCTTTAGGTGTCCTCCTCGGGATAGAGTCATTTGAAGAACGAGGGTTAGCGCAACGTAAAAAAAAAACTGCAAAGAAAAACCGAAAAAAAAATCAGAGGAACCTGCCGAAGATGAGGCCATTACGGTTCACCTTTAGGTGTCTTCCTCGAGATAGCGTCATTTAAAGAACGAAGGTCAGCACAGCGAAAAAAAAAAAAACAAAAAAAATGAAAAAAAAAACCAGAGGAGCCTGCTGAAGATGAGGCAATTATGTCTCGCCTTTAGGTGTCCTCCTCGGGATAGAGTCATTTAAAGAACGAGGGTTAGCGCAACGTAAAAAAAAAAAAACCAGAGGAGCCTGCCGAAGATGAGGCCATTATGGTTCGCCTTTTGGTGTCCTCCTCGGGATAGTGTCATTTAAAGAACGAGGGTTAGCACAACATAAAAAAAATGAGAAAAATAAGCCAGAGGAGCCTGCAAAAGATGAGGCCATTACGGCTCACCTTTAGGTGTCCTCCTAGGGATAGCGTCATTTAAAGAACGAGGGTCAGCACAACGGTAAAAAATAAAAAAAACGGAAAAAAAAAATAGCCGAGGAGCCTGCTGAAGATGAGGCCATTATGGCTCGCCTTTAGGTGTCCTCCTCGGGATAGAGTCATTTGAAGAACGAGGGTCAGCGCAACGTAAAAAAAAAACTGCAAAGAAAAACCGAAAAAAAAAATCAGAGGAGCCTGCCGAAGATGAGGCCACTACGGTTCACCTTTAGGTGTCCTCCTCGAGATAGCGTCATTTAAAGAACGAAGGTCAGCACAACGTAAAAAAAAATCTGAAAAAAAAATGAAAAAAAAAACCAGAGGAGCCTGCCGAAAATGAGGCCATTACGGTTCACCTTTAGGTGTCCTCCTCGAGATAGCGTCATTTAAAGAACGAGGATCAACACAACGTAAAAAAAAAAAAAAAAAAAAAAAAAAAAAAAAAAAACCCTGGGGAGCCTGCCGAAAATGAGGCCATTATGGCTCGCCATTAGATGTCCTCCTCGGGATAGCGTCATTTAAAGAACGAGGGTCAGCACAACGTTAAAAAAAATGAAAAAAAAAACGGAAAAAAAAAAACTAGAGGAGCCTGCTGAAGATGAGGCCATTATGGCTCGCCTTTAGGTGTCCTCCTCGGGATAGAGTCATTTAAAGAACAAGAGTCATCGCAACGTAAAAAAAAAAAAAAAACAGCAAAGAAAAACCAAAAAAAAAAAACCAGAGGAGCCTGCCGAAGATGAGGCCATTATGGTTCGCCTTTTGGTGTCCTCCTCGGGATGGCGTCTTTTAAAGAACGAGGGTTAGCACAACATTAGAAAACGAGAAAAATAAGCCAGAGGTGCCTGCAGAAGATGAGGCCATTATGGCTCACCTTTAGGTGTCCTCCTAGGGATAGCGTCATTTAAAGAACGAATGTCAGCACAACGGTAAAAGAATAAAAAAAAACGGAAAAAAAAACAGCAGAGGAACCTGCTGAAAATGAGGCCATTATGGCTCGCCTTTAGGTGTCCACCTCGGGATAGAGTCATTTAAAGAACGAGGGTCAGCGCAACGTAAAAAAAAAAACAGCAAAGAAAAACCAAAAAAAAAAAAAAACCAGAGGAGCATGCTGAAGATGAGGTCATTATGGTTCGCCTTTTGGTGTCCTCCTCGGGATAGCGTCATTTAAAGAACGAGGGTTAGCACAACATAAAAAAAACGAGAAAAATAAGCCGTAGGAGCCTGCAGAAGATGAGGCCATTACGGCTCACCTTTAGGTGTCCTCCTAGGGATAGCGTCATTTAAAGAACGAGGATCAGCACAACGGTAAAAAAATAAAAAAAAAACGGAAAAAAAAAAAAAGCAGAGGAGCCTGCTGAAGATGAGGCCATTATGGCTCGCCTTTAGGTGTCCTCCTCGGGATAGAGTCATTTGAAGAACGAGGGTCAGCGCAACGTAAAAAAAAAAACTGCAAAGAAAAACCGAAAAAAAAAATCAGAGGAGCCTGCCGAAGATGAGGCCATTACGGTTCACCTTTAGGTGTCCTCCTCGAGATAGCGTCATTTAAAGAACGAAGGTCAGCACAACGTAAAAAAAAAGTCTGAAAAAAAAATGAAAAAAAAAACCAGAGGAGCCTGCCGAAAATGAGGCCATTACGGTTCACCTTTAGGTGTCCTCCTCGAGATAGCGTCATTTAAAGAACGAGGGTCAACACAACGTAAAAAAAAATAAAAAAAATAAAAAAAATAAAAAAAAGAAAAACCCGGGGGAGCCTGCCGAAAATGAGGCCATTACGGCTCGCCATTAGATGTCCTCCTCGGGATAGCGTCATTTAAAGAACGAGGGTCAGCACAACGTTAAAAAAATGAAAAAAAAAAACGGAAAAAAAAAACCAGAGGAGCCTGCTGAAGGTGAGGCCATTATGGCTCGCCTTTAGGTGTCCTCCTCGGGATAGAGTCATTTGAAGAACGAGGGTCAGCACAACGTAAAAAAAACTGCAAAGAAAAATCGAAAAAAAAATCAGAGGAACCTGCCGAAGATGAGGCCATTACGGTTCACCTTTAGGTGTCTTCCTCGAGATAGCGTCATTTAAAGAACGAAGGTTAGCACAGCGAAAAAAAAAACAAAAAAATCTGAAAAAAAATCAAAAAAAAAAACCAGAGGAGCCTGCTGAAGATGAGGCCATTATGGCTCGCCTTTAGGTGTCCTCCTCGGGATAACGTCATTTATAGAACGAGGGTCAGCACAACGTAAAAAAAAAACGGAGGAGCCTGCCAAAGATGAGGCCATTACGGCTCGCCTTTAGGTGTCCTCCTCGGGATAGCGTCGTTTAAAGAAAGAGGGTCAGCACAACGTTAAAAAAAATGAAAAAAAAACGGAAAAAAAAAAAAACCAGAGCAGCCTGCTGAAGGGGAGGCCTTTTTGGCTCGCCTTTAGGTGTCCTCCTCAGGATAGAGTCATTTGAAGAACGAGGGTCAGTGCAACGTAAAAAAAAAAAAACTGCAAAGAAAAACAGAAAAAAAAACCAGAGGAGCCTACCGAAGATGGGGCCATTACGGTTCGCCTTTAGGTGTCCTCCTCGTAATAGCATCATTTAAAGAACGAGGGTCAGCACAACGTAAAAAAAAAAAAGAACAGGAAAAAAACGAAAAAAAAAAAAAAACCAGAGGAGCCTGCTGAAGATGAGGCCATTATCGCTCGCCTTTAGGTGTCTTCCTCATGATAGCGTCATTTAAAGAACGAGGGACAGCACAACGTAAAAAAAAATCCAGAGTAGCCTGCCGAAGATGAGGCCATTACGGCTTGCCTTTAGGTGCCCTCCTCGGGATAGCGTAATTTAAAGAACGAGGGTCAGCACAACATAAAAAAAAAACCGGAGGAGCCTGCCGAAGATGACGCCATTACGGCTCGCCATTAGGTATCCTCCTCGGGATAGCGTCATTTAAAGAACGAGGGTCAGCACAACGTTAAAAAAAATGAAAAAAAAACGGAAAAAAAAAACCAGAGGAGCCTGCTGAAGGTGAGGCCATTATGGCTCGCCTTTAGGTGTCGTCCTCGGGATAGAGTCATTTGAAGAACGAAGGTCAGCACAACGTAAAAAAAAACTGCAAAGAAAAACCAAAAAAAAAGTCAGACAAGCCTGCCGAAGATGAGGCCATTACGGTTCACCTTTAGGTGTCTTCCTCGAGATAGCGTCATTTAAAGAATGAAGGTCAGCACAACGTAAAAAAAAATCCAGAGTAGCCTGCCGAAGATGAGGCCATTACGGCTTGCCTTTAGGTGTCCTCCTCGGGATAGCGTCATTTAAAGAACGAGGGTCAGCACAACGTTAAAAAAAATGAAAAAAAAACTAAAAAAAAAACCAGAGGAGCCTGCTGAAGATGAGGCCATTATGGCTCGCCTTTAGGTGTCCTCCTCGGGATAGAGTCATTCAAAAAACGAAGGTCAGCACAACGTAAAAAAAAAAACTGCAAAGAAAAACCAAAAAAAAAATCAGACAAGCCTGCCGAAGATGAGGCCATTACGGTTCACCTTTAGGTGTCTTCCTCGAGATAGCGTCATTTAAAGAATGAAGGTCAGCACAACGTAAAAAAAAATCCAGAGTAGCCTGCCGAAGATGAGGCCATTACGGCTTGCCTTTAGGTGTCCTCCTCGGGTTAGCGTCATTTAAAGAACGAGGGTCAGCACAACGTTAAAAAAAATGAAAAAAAAACTAAAAAAAAAACCAGAGGAGCCTGCTGAAGATGAGGCCATTATGGCTCGCCTTTAGGTGTCCTCCTCGGGATAGAGTCGTTCAAAGAACGAGGGTCATCGCAACGTAAAAAAAAAAAGCAAAGAAAAACCAAAAAAAAAAAAAACCAGAGGAGCCTGCCGAAGATGAGGCCATTATGGTTCGCCTTTTGGTGTCATCCTCGGGATAGCGTCATTTAAAGAACGAGGGATAGCACAACATAAAAAAAAACGAGAAAAATAAGCCAGAGGAGCCTGCAGAAGATGAGGCCATTACGGCTCACGTTTAGGTGTCCTCCAAGGGATAGCACCATTTAAAGAACGAAGGTCAGCACAACGGTAAAAAAAATAAAAAAAAACGAAAAAAAAAAAGCAGAGGAGCCTGCTGAAGATGAGGCCATTATGGCTCGCCTTTAGGTGTCCACCTCGGGATAGAGTCATTAAAAGAACGAGGGTCAGCGCAACGTAAAAAAAAAAAACAGCAAAGAAAAACAAAAAAAAAAACCAGAGGAGCCTGCCGAAGATGAGGCCATTACGGTTTCACCTTTAGGTGTCCTCCTCGAGATAGCGTCATTTAAAGAACGAGGGTCAACACAACGTAAAAAAAAAAAAAAAAAAAAAAAAAAAAAAAAAAAACCCGGAGGAGCTTGCCGAAGATGACGCCATTACGGCTCGTCATTAGGTATCCTCCTCGGGATAGCGTCATTTAAAGAACAAGGGTCAGCACAACGTTAAAAAAATGAAAAAAAAAACAGAAAAAAAAACCAGAGGAGCCTGCTGAAGGTGAGGCCATTATGGCTCGCCTTTAGGTGTCCTCCTCGGGATAGAGTCATTTGAAGAACGAGGGTCATCGCAACGTAAAAAAAAAAAACAGCAAAGAAAAACCAAAAAAAAAAAAACCAGAGGAGCCTGCCGAAGATGAGGCCATTATGGTTCGCCTTTTGGTGTCCTCCTCGGGATAGCGTCATTTAAAGAACGAGGGTTAGCACAACATAAAAAAAAACCAGAAAAATAAGTTAGAGGAGCCTGCAGAAGATGAGGCCATTACGGCTCACCTTTAGGTGTCCTCCTAGGGATAGCGTAATTTAAAGAACGAGGGTCAGCACAACGGTAAAAAAATAAAAAAAAACGAAAAAAAAAAAGCATAGGAGCCTGCTGAAGATGAGGCCATTATGGCTCGCCTTTAGGTGTCCTCCTCGGGATAGAGATATTTAAAGAACGAGGATCAGCGCAACGTAAAAAAAAAAACAGCAAAGAAAAACAAAAAAAAAAAACCAGAGGAGCCTGCCAATGATGAGGCCGTTACGGTTCACCTTTAGGTGTCCTCCTCGAGATAGCGTCATTTAAAGAACGAGGGTCAACACAAGTAAAAAAAAAAAAAAAAAAAAAACTGGAGGAGCCTGCCGAAGATGATGCCATTACGGCTCGCCATTAGGTATCCTCCTCGGGATAGCGTCATTTAAAGAACGAGGGTCAACACAACGTAAAAAAAAATAAAAAAAATAAAAAAAATAAAAAAAAGAAAAACCCGGGGGAGCTTGCCGAAAATGAGGCCATTACGGCTCGCCATTAGATGTCCTCCTCGGGATAGGGTCATTTAAAGAACGAGGGTCAGCACAACGTTAAAAAAATGAAAAAAAAAACGGAAAAAAAAAACCAGAGGAGCCTGCTGAAGGTGAGGCCATTATGGCTCGCCTTTAGGTGTCCTCCTCGGGATAGAGTCATTTGAAGAACGAGGGTCAGCACAACGTAAAAAAAACTGCAAAGAAAAATCGAAAAAAAAATCAGAGGAACCTGCCGAAGATGAGGCCATTACGGTTCACCTTTAGGTGTCTTCCTCGAGATAGCGTCATTTAAAGAACGAAGGTTAGCACAGCGAAAAAAAAACAAAAAAATCTGAAAAAAAATGAAAAAAAAAAACCAGAGGAGCCTGCTGAAGATGAGGCCATTATGGCTCGCCTTTAGGTGTCCTCCTCGGGATAACGTCATTTATAGAACGAGGGTCAGCACAACGTAAAAAAAAAACGGAGGAGCCTGCCAAAGATGAGGCCATTACGGCTCGCCTTTAGGTGTCCTCCTCGGGATAGCGTCGTTTAAAGAAAGAGGGTCAGCACAACGTTAAAAAAAATGAAAAAAAAACGGAAAAAAAAAAAAAACCAGAGCAGCCTGCTGAAGGGGAGGCCTTTTTGGCTCGCCTTTAGGTGTCCTCCTCAGGATAGAGTCATTTGAAGAACGAGGGTCAGCGCAACGTAAAAAAAAAAAAACTGCAAAGAAAAACAGAAAAAAAAAACCAGAGGAGCCTACCGAAGATGGGGCCATTACGGTTCGCCTTTAGGTGTCCTCCTCGTAATAGCATCATTTAAAGAACGAGGGTCAGCACAACGTAAAAAAAAAAAAGAACAGGAAAAAAACGAAAAAAAAAAAAAAACCAGAGGAGCCTGCTGAAGATGAGGCCATTATCGCTCGCCTTTAGGTGTCTTCCTCATGATAGCGTCATTTAAAGAACGAGGGACAGCACAACGTAAAAAAAAATCCAGAGTAGCCTGCCGAAGATGAGGCCATTACGGCTTGCCTTTAGGTGCCCTCCTCGGGATAGCGTAATTTAAAGAACGAGGGTCAGCACAACATAAAAAAAAAAACCGGAGGAGCCTGCCGAAGATGACGCCATTACGGCTCGCCATTAGGTATCCTCCTCGGGATAGCGTCATTTAAAGAACGAGGGTCAGCACAACGTTAAAAAAAATGAAAAAAAAACGGAAAAAAAAAACCAGAGGAGCCTGCTGAAGGTGAGGCCATTATGGCTCGCCTTTAGGTGTCGTCCTCGGGATAGAGTCATTTGAAGAACGAAGGTCAGCACAACGTAAAAAAAAACTGCAAAGAAAAACCAAAAAAAAAGTCAGACAAGCCTGCCGAAGATGAGGCCATTACGGTTCACCTTTAGGTGTCTTCCTCGAGATAGCGTCATTTAAAGAATGAAGGTCAGCACAACGTAAAAAAAAATCCAGAGTAGCCTGCCGAAGATGAGGCCATTACGGCTTGCCTTTAGGTGTCCTCCTCGGGATAGCGTCATTTAAAGAACGAGGGTCAGCACAACGTTAAAAAAAATGAAAAAAAAACTAAAAAAAAAACCAGAGGAGCCTGCTGAAGATGAGGCCATTATGGCTCGCCTTTAGGTGTCCTCCTCGGGATAGAGTCATTCAAAGAACGAAGGTCAGCACAACGTAAAAAAAAAAACTGCAAAGAAAAACCAAAAAAAAAATCAGACAAGCCTGCCGAAGATGAGGCCATTACGGTTCACCTTTAGGTGTCTTCCTCGAGATAGCGTCATTTAAAGAATGAAGGTCAGCACAACGTAAAAAAAAATCCAGAGTAGCCTGCCGAAGATGAGGCCATTACGGCTTGCCTTTAGGTGTCCTCCTCGGGTTAGCGTCATTTAAAGAACGAGGGTCAGCACAACGTTAAAAAAAATGAAAAAAAAACTAAAAAAAAAACCAGAGGAGCCTGCTGAAGATGAGGCCATTATGGCTCGCCTTTAGGTGTCCTCCTCGGGATAGAGTCGTTCAAAGAACGAGGGTCATCGCAACGTAAAAAAAAAAAGCAAAGAAAAACCAAAAAAAAAAAAAACCAGAGGAGCCTGCCGAAGATGAGGCCATTATGGTTCGCCTTTTGGTGTCATCCTCGGGATAGCGTCATTTACAGAACGAGGGATAGCACAACATAAAAAAAAACGAGAAAAATAAGCCAGAGGAGCCTGCAGAAGATGAGGCCATTACGGCTCACGTTTAGGTGTCCTCCAAGGGATAGCACCATTTAAAGAACGAAGGTCAGCACAACGGTAAAAAAAATAAAAAAAAACGAAAAAAAAAAAGCAGAGGAGCCTGCTGAAGATGAGGCCATTATGGCTCGCCTTTAGGTGTCCACCTCGGGATAGAGTCATTAAAAGAACGAGGGTCAGCGCAACGTAAAAAAAAAAAACAGCAAAGAAAAACAAAAAAAAAAACCAGAGGAGCCTGCCGAAGATGAGGCCATTACGGTTTCACCTTTAGGTGTCCTCCTCGAGATAGCGTCATTTAAAGAACGAGGGTCAACACAACGTAAAAAAAAAAAAAAAAAAAAAAAAAAAAAAAAAAAAACCCGGAGGAGCTTGCCGAAGATGACGCCATTACGGCTCGTCATTAGGTATCCTCCTCGGGATAGCGTCATTTAAAGAACAAGGGTCAGCACAACGTTAAAAAAATGAAAAAAAAAACAGAAAAAAAAACCAGAGGAGCCTGCTGAAGGTGAGGCCATTATGGCTCGCCTTTAGGTGTCCTCCTCGGGATAGAGTCATTTGAAGAACGAGGGTCATCGCAACGTAAAAAAAAAAAACAGCAAAGAAAAACCAAAAAAAAAAAAACCAGAGGAGCCTGCCGAAGATGAGGCCATTATGGTTCGCCTTTTGGTGTCCTCCTCGGGATAGCGTCATTTAAAGAACGAGGGTTAGCACAACATAAAAAAAAACCAGAAAAATAAGTTAGAGGAGCCTGCAGAAGATGAGGCCATTACGGCTCACCTTTAGGTGTCCTCCTAGGGATAGCGTAATTTAAAGAACGAGGGTCAGCACAACGGTAAAAAAATAAAAAAAAACGAAAAAAAAAAAGCATAGGAGCCTGCTGAAGATGAGGCCATTATGGCTCGCCTTTAGGTGTCCTCCTCGGGATAGAGATATTTAAAGAACGAGGATCAGCGCAACGTAAAAAAAAAAACAGCAAAGAAAAACAAAAAAAAAAAACCAGAGGAGCCTGCCAATGATGAGGCCGTTACGGTTCACCTTTAGGTGTCCTCCTCGAGATAGCGTCATTTAAAGAACGAGGGTCAACACAAGTAAAAAAAAAAAAAAAAAAAAACTGGAGGAGCCTGCCGAAGATGATGCCATTACGGCTCGCCATTAGGTATCCTCCTCGGGATAGCGTCATTTAAAGAACGAGGGTCAACACAACGTAAAAAAAAATAAAAAAAATAAAAAAAATAAAAAAAAGAAAAACCCGGGGGAGCCTGCCGAAAATGAGGCCATTACGGCTCGCCATTAGATGTCCTCCTCGGGATAGGGTCATTTAAAGAACGAGGGTCAGCACAACGTTAAAAAAATGAAAAAAAAAACGGAAAAAAAAACCAGAGGAGCCTGCTGAAGGTGAGGCCATTATGGCTCGCCTTTAGGTGTCCTCCTCGGGATAGAGTCATTTGAAGAACGAGGGTCAGCACAACGTAAAAAAAACTGCAAAGAAAAATCGAAAAAAAAATCAGAGGAACCTGCCGAAGATGAGGCCATTACGGTTCACCTTTAGGTGTCTTCCTCGAGATAGCGTCATTTAAAGAACGAAGGTTAGCACAGCGAAAAAAAAACAAAAAAATCTGAAAAAAAATGAAAAAAAAAAACCAGAGGAGCCTGCTGAAGATGAGGCCATTATGGCTCGCCTTTAGGTGTCCTCCTCGGGATAACGTCATTTATAGAACGAGGGTCAGCACAACGTAAAAAAAAAACGGAGGAGCCTGCCAAAGATGAGGCCATTACGGCTCGCCTTTAGGTGTCCTCCTCGGGATAGCGTCGTTTAAAGAAAGAGGGTCAGCACAACGTTAAAAAAAATGAAAAAAAAACGGAAAAAAAAAAAAAACCAGAGCAGCCTGCTGAAGGGGAGGCCTTTTTGGCTCGCCTTTAGGTGTCCTCCTCAGGATAGAGTCATTTGAAGAACGAGGGTCAGCGCAACGTAAAAAAAAAAAAACTGCAAAGAAAAACAGAAAAAAAAAACCAGAGGAGCCTACCGAAGATGGGGGCATTACGGTTCGCCTTTAGGTGTCCTCCTCGTAATAGCATCATTTAAAGAACGAGGGTCAGCACAACGTAAAAAAAAAAAAGAACAGGAAAAAAACGAAAAAAAAAAAAAAACCAGAGGAGCCTGCTGAAGATGAGGCCATTATCGCTCGCCTTTAGGTGTCTTCCTCATGATAGCGTCATTTAAAGAACGAGGGACAGCACAACGTAAAAAAAAATCCAGAGTAGCCTGCCGAAGATGAGGCCATTACGGCTTGCCTTTAGGTGCCCTCCTCGGGATAGCGTAATTTAAAGAACGAGGGTCAGCACAACATAAAAAAAAAACCGGAGGAGCCTGCCGAAGATGACGCCATTACGGCTCGCCATTAGGTATCCTCCTCGGGATAGCGTCATTTAAAGAACGAGGGTCAGCACAACGTTAAAAAAAATGAAAAAAAAACGGAAAAAAAAAACCAGAGGAGCCTGCTGAAGGTGAGGCCATTATGGCTCGCCTTTAGGTGTCGTCCTCGGGATAGAGTCATTTGAAGAACGAAGGTCAGCACAACGTAAAAAAAAACTGCAAAGAAAAACCAAAAAAAAAGTCAGACAAGCCTGCCGAAGATGAGGCCATTACGGTTCACCTTTAGGTGTCTTCCTCGAGATAGCGTCATTTAAAGAATGAAGGTCAGCACAACGTAAAAAAAAATCCAGAGTAGCCTGCCGAAGATGAGGCCATTACGGCTTGCCTTTAGGTGTCCTCCTCGGGATAGCGTCATTTAAAGAACGAGGGTCAGCACAACGTTAAAAAAAATGAAAAAAAAACTAAAAAAAAAACCAGAGGAGCCTGCTGAAGATGAGGCCATTATGGCTCGCCTTTAGGTGTCCTCCTCGGGATAGAGTCATTCAAAGAACGAAGGTCAGCACAACGTAAAAAAAAATCTGCAAAGAAAAACCAAAAAAAAAATCAGACAAGCCTGCCGAAGATGAGGCCATTACGGTTCACCTTTAGGTGTCTTCCTCGAGATAGCGTCATTTAAAGAATGAAGGTCAGCACAACGTAAAAAAAAATCCAGAGTAGCCTGCCGAAGATGAGGCCATTACGGCTTGCCTTTAGGTGTCCTCCTCGGGTTAGCGTCATTTAAAGAACGAGGGTCAGCACAACGTTAAAAAAAATGAAAAAAAAACTAAAAAAAAAACCAGAGGAGCCTGCTGAAGATGAGGCCATTATGGCTCGCCTTTAGGTGTCCTCCTCGGGATAGAGTCATTCAAAGAACGAGGGTCATCGCAACGTAAAAAAAAAAAGCAAAGAAAAACCAAAAAAAAAAAAAAAACCAGAGGAGCCTGCCGAAGATGAGGCCATTATGGTTCGCCTTTTGGTGTCATCCTCGGGATAGCGTCATTTAAAGAACGAGGGATAGCACAACATAAAAAAAAACGAGAAAAATAAGCCAGAGGAGCCTGCAGAAGATGAGGCCATTACGGCTCACGTTTAGGTGTCCTCCAAGGGATAGCATCATTTAAAGAACGAAGGTCAGCACAACGGTAAAAAAAATAAAAAAAAACGAAAAAAAAAAAAAGCAGAGGAGCCTGCTGAAGATGAGGCCATTATGGCTCGCCTTTAGGTGTCCACCTCGGGATAGAGTCATTAAAAGAACGAGGGTCAGCGCAACGTAAAAAAAAAAACAGCAAAGAAAAACAAAAAAAAAAACCAGAGGAGCCTGCCGAAGATGAGGCCATTACGGTTTCACCTTTAGGTGTCCTCCTCGAGATAGCGTCATTTAAAGAACGAGGGTCAACACAACGTAAAAAAAAAAAAAAAAAAAAAAAAAAAAAAAAAAAAAAACCCGGAGGAGCTTGCCGAAGATGACGCCATTACGGCTCGTCATTAGGTATCCTCCTCGGGATAGCGTCATTTAAAGAACAAGGGTCAGCACAACGTTAAAAAAATGAAAAAAAAAACAGAAAAAAAAACCAGAGGAGCCTGCTGAAGGTGAGGCCATTATGGCTCGCCTTTAGGTGTCCTCCTCGGGATAGAGTCATTTGAAGAACGAGGGTCATCGCAACGTAAAAAAAAAAACAGCAAAGAAAAACCAAAAAAAAAAAAAACCAGAGGAGCCTGCCGAAGATGAGGCCATTATGGTTCGCCTTTTGGTGTCCTCCTCGGGATAGCGTCATTTAAAGAACGAGGGTTAGCACAACATAAAAAAAAACCAGAAAAATAAGTTAGAGGAGCCTGCAGAAGATGAGGCCATTACGGCTCACCTTTAGGTGTCCTCCTAGGGATAGCGTAATTTAAAGAACGAGGGTCAGCACAACGGTAAAAAAATAAAAAAAAACGAAAAAAAAAAAGCATAGGAGCCTGCTGAAGATGAGGCCATTATGGCTCGCCTTTAGGTGTCCTCCTCGGGATAGAGATATTTAAAGAACGAGGATCAGCGCAACGTAAAAAAAAAAACAGCAAAGAAAAACAAAAAAAAAAACCAGAGGAGCCTGCCAATGATGAGGCCGTTACGGTTCACCTTTTGGTGTCCTCCTCGAGATAGCGTCATTTAAAGAACGAGGGTCAACACAAGTAAAAAAAAAAAAAAAAAAAAACTGGAGGAGCCTGCCGAAGATGATGCCATTACGGCTCGCCATTAGGTATCCTCCTCGGGATAGCGTCATTTAAAGAACGAGGGACAGCACAACGTTAAAAAAAATGAAAAAAAAAACGAAAAAAAAAATAGAGGAGCCTGCTGAAGGTGAGGCCATTATGGCTCGCCTTTAGGTGTCCTCCTCGGGATAGAGTCATTTGAAGAACGAGGGTCAGCGCAACGTAAAAAAAAAAACTGCAAAGAAAAACAGAAAAAAAAAACAGAGGAGCCTGTCGAAGATGAGGCCATTACGGTTCGCCTTTAGGTGTCCTCCTCGGAATAGCATCATTTAAAGAACGAGGGTCAGCACAACGTAAAAAAAAAAAAAGAAGAGGAAAAAAACGGAAAAAAAAAACCAGAGGAGCCTGCTGAAGATGAGGCCATTATGGCTCGCCTTTAGGTGTCCTCCTCAGGATAGAGACATTTAAAGAATGAGGGTCAGCGCAACGTAAAAAAAATGCAAAGAAAAACCGAAACAAAAAAACCAGAGGAGCCTGCCGAAGATGAGACCATTACGGTTCGCCTTTAGGTGTCTTCCTCGGGATAGCGTCATTTAAAGAACGAGGGTCAGCACAACGTAAAAAAAATGAAGAGAAAAACGGGAAAAAAAAAAAACAGAGGAGCCTGCCGAAGATGAGGCCATTATGGTTCGCCTTTTGGTGTCCTCCTCGGGATAGCGTCATTTAAAGAACGAGGGTTAGCAGAACGGTAAAAAAATAAAAAAAACAAAAAAAAAAGCAGAGGAGACTGCTGAAGATGAGGCCATTATGGCTCGCCTTTAGGTGTCCTCCTCGGGATAGAGTCATTTGAAGAACGAGAGTCAGCGCAACGTAAAAAAAATCCGAAAAAAAAATGAAAAAAAAAAACCAAAGGAGCCTGCCGAAAATGAGGCCATTACGGTTCACCTTTAGGTGTCCTCCTCGAGATAGCGTCATTTAAAGAATGAGGGTCAACACAACGTAAATAAAAAAAAAAACCCGGAGGAGCCTGCCGAAAATGAGGCCATTACGGCTCACCATTAGGTGTCCTCCTCGGGATAGCGTCATTTAAAGAACGAGGGTCAGCACAACGTAAAAAAAAACTGCAAAGAAAAACCAAAAAAAAAATCAGAGGAGTCTGCCGAAGATGAGGGCATTACGGTTCACCTTTAGGTGTCCTCCTCGGGATAGTGTCGTTTAAAGAAAGAGGGTCAGCACAACGTTAAAAAAAAAAGAACAGGAAAAAAACGGAAAAAAAAAACCAGAGGAGCCTGCTGAAGATGAGGCCATTATGGCTCGCCTTTAGGTGTCCTCCTCAGGATAGAGTCATTTAAAGAACGAGGGTCAGCGCAACGTAAAAAAAATGCAAAGAAAAACCGAAAAAAAAAAACCAGAGCAGCCTGCCGAAGACGAGGCCATTACGGTTCGCCTTTAGGTGTCCTCCTCGGGATAGCGTCATTTAAAGAACGAGGGTCAGCACAACGTAAAAAAAAAAAACGGAGGAGCCTGCCAAAGATGAGACCATTACGGCTCGCCTTTAGGTGTCCTCCTCGGGATAGCGTCGTTTAAAGAAAGAGGGTCAGCACAACGTTAAAAAAATGAAAAAAAAACGGAAAAAAAAAAACCAGAGGAGCCTGCTGAAGGGGAGGCCTTTTTGGCTCGCCTTTAGGTGTCCTCCTCAGGATAGAGTCATTTGAAGAACGAGGGTCGGCGCAACGTAAAAAAAAAACTGCAAAGAAAAACAGAAAAAAAAAACCAGAGGAGCCTGCCGAAGATGAGGCCATTACGGTTCGCCTTTAGGTGTCCTCCTCGGAATAGCATCATTTAAAGAACGAGGGTCAGCACAACGTAAAAAAAAAAAGAACAGGAAAAAAATGGAAAAAAAAAAACCAGAGGAGCCTGCTGAAGATGAGGCCATTGTGGCTCGCCTTTAGGTGTCCTCCTCAGGATAGAGACATTTAAAGAATGAGGGTCAGCGCAACGTAAAAAAAAATGCAAAGAAAAACCGAAACAAAAAAAACAGAGGAGCCTGCCAAAGATGAGACCATTACGGTTCGCCTTTAGGTGTCTTCCTCGGGATAGCGTCATTTAAAGAACGAGGGTCAGCACAACGTAAAAAAATGAAGAAAAAAACGAAAAAAAAAAAAAAACCAGAGGAGCCTGCCGAAGATGAGGCCATTATGGTTCGCCTTTTGGTGTCCTCCTCGGGATAGCGTCATTTAAAGAACGAGGGTTAGCACAACATAAAAAAAACCAGAGGAGCCTGCAGAAGATGAGGCCATTACGGCTCACCTTTAGGTGTCCTCCTAGGGATAGCGTCATTTAAAGAACGAGGGTCAGCACAACGGTAAAAAAATAAAAAAAACGAAAAAAAAAAGCATAGGAGCCTGCTGAAGATGAGGCCATTATAGCTCGCCTTTAGGTGTCCTCCTCGGGATAGAGTCATTTAAAGAACGAGGATCAGCGCAACGTAAAAAAAAAAAACAGCAAAGAAAAACAAAAAAAAACCAGAGGAGCCTGCCGAAGATGACTCCATTACGGTTCACCTTTAGGTGTCCTCCTCGAGATAGCGTCATTTAAAGAACGAGGGTCAACACAACGTAAAAAAAAAAAAAAAAAAAAAAAAAAAAAAAAAAAAAAAAAAAAAACCGGAGGAGCCTGCAGAAGATTACGCCATTACGGCTCGCCATTAGGTATCCTCCTCGGGATAGCGTCATTTAAAGAACGAGGGTCAGCACAACGTTAAAAAAAATGAAAAAAAAATAGAAAACAAAAACCAGAGGAGCCTGCTGAAGATGAGGCCATTATGGCTCGCCTTTAGGTGTCCTCCTCGGGATAGAGTCATTTGAAGAACGAGGGTCATCGCAACGTAAAAAAAAAACAGCAAAGAAAAACAAAAGAAAAAAAAAACCAGAGGAGCCTGCCGAAGATGAGGCCATTATGGTTCGCCTTTTGGTCTTCTCCTCGGGATAGCGTCATTTAAAGAACGAGGGTTAGCACAACATAAAAAAAAACGAGAAAAATAAGCCAGAGGAGCCTGCAGAAGATGAGGCCATTACGGCTCACCTTTAGGTGTCCTCCTAGGGATAGCGTCATTTAAAGAACGAGGGTCAGCACAACGGTAAAAAAATAAAAAAAATGGAAAAAAAAAGCAGAGGAGCCTGCTGAAGATGAGGCCATTATGGCTCGCCTTTAGGTGTCCTCCTCGGGATAGGGTCATTTGAAGAACGAGAGTCAGCGCAACGTAAGAAAAAAAACTGCAAAGAAAAACCGAAAAAAAAAAAAATCAGAGGAGCCTGCCGAAGATGAGGCCATTACGGTTCACCTTTAGGTGTCCTCCTCGAGATAGCGTCATTTAAAGAACGAAGGTCAGCACAACGTAAAAAAAAATCTGAAAAAAAAATGAAAAAAAAAAAACCAAAGGAGCCTGCCGAAAATGAGGCCATTACGGTTCACCTTTAGGTGTCCTCCTCGAGATAGCGTCATTTAAAGAATGAGGGTCAACACAACGTAAATAAAAAAAAACCCGGAGGAGCCTGCCGAAAATGAGGCCATTACGGCTCACCATTAGGTGTCCTCCTCGGGATAGCGTCATTTAAAGAACGAGGGTCAGCACAACGTAAAAAAAAACTGCAAAGAAAAACCAAAAAAAAAATCAGAGGAGTCTGCCGAAGATGAGGGCATTACGGTTCACCTTTAGGTGTCCTCCTCGGGATAGCGTCGTTTAAAGAAAGAGGGTCAGCACAACGTTAAAAAAAAAAGAACAGGAAAAAAACGGAAAAAAAAAACCAGAGGAGCCTGCTGAAGATGAGGCCATTATGGCTCGCCTTTAGGTGTCCTCCTCAGGATAGAGTCATTTAAAGAACGAGGGTCAGCGCAACGTAAAAAAAATGCAAAGAAAAACCGAAAAAAAAAAAACCAGAGCAGCCTGCCGAAGACGAGGCCATTACAGTTCGCCTTTAGGTGTCCTCCTCGGGATAGCGTCATTTAAAGAACGAGGGTCAGCACAACGTAAAAAAAAAAAAAACGGAGGAGCCTGCCAAAGATGAGACCATTACGGCTCGCCTTTAGGTGTCCTCCTCGGGATAGCATCGTTTAAAGAAAGAGGGTCAGCACAACGTTAAAAAAATGAAAAAAAAACGGAAAAAAAAAACAGAGGAGCCTGCTGAAGGGGAGGCCTTTTTGGCTCGCCTTTAGGTGTCCTCCTCAGGATAGAGTCATTTGAAGAACGAGGGTCGGCGCAACGTAAAAAAAAAACTGCAAAGAAAAATAGAAAAAAAAAAACAGAGGAGCCTGCCGAAGATGAGGCCATTACGGTTCGCCTTTAGGTGTCCTCCTCGGAATAGCATCATTTAAAGAACGAGGGTCAGCACAACGTAAAAAAAAAAAAGAACAGGAAAAAAATGGAAAAAAAAACCAGAGGAGCCTGCTGAAGATGAGGCCATTATGGCTCGCCTTTAGGTGTCCTCCTCAGGATAGAGACATTTAAAGAATGAGGGTCAGCGCAACGTAAAAAAAAATGCAAAGAAAAACCGAAAAAAAAAAACCAGAGGAGCCTGCCGAAGATGAGACCATTACGGTTCGCCTTTAGGTGTCTTCCTCGGGATAGCGTCATTTAAAGAACGAGGGTCAGCACAACGTAAAAAAAAAAATCCAGAGTAGCCTGCCGAAGATGAGGCCATTACGGCTTGCCTTTAGGTGCCCTCCTCGGGTTAGCGTAATTTAAAGAACGAGGGTCAGCACAACGTAAAAAAAAAAAAAAACCGGAGGAGCCTGCCGAAGATGACGTCATTACGGCTCGCCATTAGGTATCCTCCTCGGGATAGCGTCATTTAAAGAACGAGGGTCAGCACAACGTTAAAAAAAATGAAAAAAAAAACGGAAAAAAAAAACCAGAGGAGCCTGCCGAAGATGAGGCCACTATGGTTCGCCTTTTGGTGTCCTCCTCGGGATAGCGTCATTTAAAGAACGAGGGTTAGCACAACATAAAAAAAAGGAGAAAAATAAGCCAGAGGAGCCTGCAGAAGATGAGGCCATTACGGCTCACCTTTAGGTGTCCTCCCGGGGATAGCGTCATTTAAAGAACGAGGGTCAGCACAACGGTAAAAAAATAAAAAAAACGGAAAAAAAAAAGCAGAGGAGCCTGCTGAAGATGAGGCCATTATGGCTCGCCTTTAGGTGTCCTCCTCCGGATAGAGTCATTTAAAGAACGAGGGTCAGCGCAACGTAAAAAAAAATGCAATGAAAAACCGAAAAAAAAACCAGAGGAGCCTGCCGAAGATGAGGCCATTACGGTTCGCCTTTAGGTGTCTTCCTCGGGATAGCGTCATTTAAAGAAAAAGAGGGTCAGCACAACGTAAAAAAAAAAATTGGAGGAGCCTGCCGAAGATGAGGCCATTGCGGCTCGCCTTTAGGTGTCCTCCTCGGGATAGCGTCATTTAAAGAACGAGGGTCAGCACAACGTTAAAAAAATGAAAAAAAAAACGGAAAAAAAAAAACAAGAGGAGCCTGCTGAAGATGAGGCCATTATGGCTCGCCTTTAGGTGTCCTCCTCGGGATAGAGTCATTTAAAGAACGAGGGTCAGCGCAACGTAAAAAAAAAAAACAGCAAAGAAAAACCAAAAAAAAAAAAAAACCAGAGGAGCCTGCCAAAGATGAGGCCATTATGGTTCGCCTTTTGGTGTCCTCCTCGGGATAGCGTCATTTAAAGAACGAGGGTTAGCACAGCATAAAAAAAAACCAGAAAAATAAGCCAGAGGAGCCTGCAGAAGATGAGGCCATTACGGCTCACCTTTAGGTGTCCTCCTAGGGATAGCGTCATTTAAAGAACGAGGGTCAGCACAACGGTAAAAAAATAAAAAAAAACGAAAAAAAAAAAGCATAGGAGCCTGCTGAAGATGAGGCCATTATGGCTCGCCTTTAGGTGTCCTCCTCGGGATAGAGTCATTTAAAGAACGAGGATCAGCGCAACGTAAAAAAAAAACATCAAAGAAAAATAAAAAAAAAAACAGAGGAGCCTGCCGATGATGAGGCCATTACGGTTCACCTTTAGGTGTCCTCCTCGAGATAGCGTCATTTAAAGAACGAGGGTCAACACAACGTAAAAAAAAAAAAAAAAAAAAAAACTAGAGGAGCCTGCCGAAGATGATGCCATTACGGCTCGCCATTAGGTATCCTCCTCGGGATAGCGTCATTTAAAGAACGAGGGTCAGCACAACGTTAAAAAAAATGAAACAAAAACGGAAAAAAAAAAACCAGAGGAGCCTGCTGAAGATGAGGCCATTATGGCTCGCCTTTAGGTGTCCTCCTCGGGATAGAGTCATTTAAAGAACGAGGGTCAGCGCAACGTAAAAAAAAAACAGCAAAGAAAAACCAGAGGAGCCTGCCGAAGATGAGGCCATTATGGTTCGCCTTTTGGTGTCCTCCTCGGGATAGCGTCATTTAAAGAACGAGGGTTAGCACAACATAAAAAAACGAGAAAAATAAGCCAGAGGAGTCTGCAGAAGATGAGGCCATTACGGCTCACCTTTAGGTGTCCTCCTAGGGATAGCGTCATTTAAAGAACGAGGGTCAGCACAACGGTAAAAAAATATAAAAAACGAAAAAAAAAAGCAGAGGAGCCTGCTGAAGATGAGGCCATTCTGGCTCGCCTTTAGGTGTCCTCCTCGGGATAGAGTCATTTGAAGAACGAGGGTCAGCGCAACGTAAAAAAAAAAAACTGCAAAAAAAAACCGAAACAAAAAATCAGAGGAGCCTGCCGAAGAAGAGGCCATTACGGTTCACCTTTAGGTGTCCTCCTCGAGATAGCGTCATTTAAAGAACGAGGGTCAGCACAACGTAAGAAAAAAAAAACGGAGGAGCCTGCCAAAGATGAGGCCATTACGGCTCGCCTTTAGGTGTCCTCCTCGGGATAGCGTCGTTTAAAGAAAGAGGGTCAGCACAACGTTAAAAAAATGAAAAAAAAACGGAAAAAAAAAACCAGAGGAGCCTGCTGAAGGGGAGGCCTTTTTGGCTCGCCTTTAGGTGTCCTCCTCGGGATAGAGTCATTTGAAGAACGAGGGTCAGCGCAACGTAAAAAAAAAAAAACTGCAAAGAAAAACAGAAAAAAAAAACCAGAGGAGCCTGCCGAAGATGAGGCCATTACGGTTCGCCTTTAGGTGTCCTCCTCGGAATAGCATCATTTAAAGAACGAGGGTCAGCACAACGTAAAAAAAAAAAGAACAGGAAAAAAACGGAAAAAAAAACCAGAGGAGCCTGCTGAAGATGAGGCCATTATGGCTCGCCTTTAGGTGTCCTCCTCAGGATAGAGACATTTAAAGAATGAGGGTCAGCGCAACGTAAAAAAAATGCAAAGAAAAACCGAAACAAAAAAACCAGAGGAGCCTGCCGAAGATGAGACCATTACGGTTCGCCTTTAGGTGTCTTCCTCGGGATAGCGTCATTTAAAGAACGAGGGTCAGCACAACGTAAAAGAAAAAATCCAGAGTAGCCTGCCGAAGATGAGGCCATTACGGCTTGCCTTTAGTTGCCCTCATCGGGATAGCGTCATTTAAAGAACGAGGGTCAGCACAACGTTAAAAAAAATGAAAAAAAAAAACGGAAAAAAAAACCAGAGGAGCCTGCCGAAGATGAGGCCATTATGGTTCGCCTTTTGGTGTCCTCCTCGGGATAGCGTCATTTAAAGAACGAGGGTTAGCACAACATAAAAAAAATGAGAAAAATAAGCCAGAGGAGCCTGCAGAAGATGAGGCCATTACGGCTCACCTTTAGGTGTCCTCCTGGGGATAGCGTCATTTAAAGAACGAGGGTCAGCAAAACGGTAAAAAAATAAAAAAAACGGAAAAAAAAAAGCAGAGGAGCCTGCTGAAGATGAGGCCATTATGGCTCGCCTTTAGGTGTCCTCCTCCGGATAGAGTCATTTAAAGAACGAGGGTCAGCGCAACGTAAAAAAAAAACAGCAAAGAAAAACCAAAAAAAAAAAAAAAACCAGAGGAGCCTGCCGAAGATGAGGCCATTATTGTTCGCCTTTTGGTGTCCTCCTCGGGATAGCATCATTTAAAGAACGAGGGTTAGCACAACATAAAAAAAACCAGAAAAATAAGCAGAGGAGCCTGCAGAAGATGAGGCCATTATGGCTCACCTTTAGGTGTCCTCCTAGGGATAGCGTCATTTAAAGAACGAGGGTCAGCACAACGGTAACAAAATAAAAAAAAACAAAATAAAAAGCATAGGAGCTTGCTGAAGATGAGGCCATTATGGCTCGCCTTTAGGTGTCCTCCTCGGGATAGAGTCATTTAAAGAACGAGGATCAGCGCAACGTAAAAAAAAAATAGCAAAGAAAAACAAAAAAAAAGAACCAGAGGAGCCTGCCGATGATGAGGCCATTACGGTTCACCTTTAGGTGTCCTCCTCGAGATAGCGTCATTTAAAGAACGAGGGTCAACACAACGTTAAAAAAAAAAAAAAAAAAAAAAAATACTGGAGGAGCCTGCCGAAGATGACGCCATTACGGCTTGCCATTAGGTATCCTCCTCGGGATAGCTTCATTTAAAGAATGAGGGTCAGCACAACATTAAAAAAAATGAAAAAAAAACGGAAAAAAAAAACTAGAGGAGCCTGCTGAAGGTGAGGCCATTATGGCTCGCCTTTAGCTGTCCTCCTCGGGATAGAGTCATTTGAAGAATGAGGGTCATCGCAACGTAAAAAAAAAAAAAAATAGCAAAGAAAAACCAAAAAAAAAAAAAAACCAGAGGAGCCTGCCGAAGATGAGGTCATTATGGTTCGCCTTTTGGTGTCCTCCTCGGGATAGCGTCATTTAAAGAACGAGGGTTAGCACAACATAAAAAAAACGAGAAAAATAAGCCAGAGGAGCCTGCAGAGGATGAGGCCATTACGGCTCACCTTTAGGTGTCCTCCTAGGGATAGCGTCATTTAAAGAACGAGGGTCAGCACAACGGTAAAAAAATAAAAAAAAACGGAAAAAAAAAAAGCAGAGGAGCCTGCTGAAGATGAGGCCATTATGGCTCGCCTTTAGGTATCCTCCTCGGGATAGAGTCATTTGAAGAACGAGGGTCAGCGCAACGTAAAAAAAAAACTACAAAGAAACACCGAAAAAAAATCAGAGGAGCCTGCCGAAGATGAGGTCATTACGGTTCACCTTTAGGTGTCCTCCTCGAGATAGCATCATTTAAAGAACGAGGGTCAACACAACGTAAAAAATAAAAAATAAAAAAAATAAAAAAAAGAAAAACCCGGGGGAGCCTGCGGAAAATGAGGCCATTACGGCTCGCCATTAGATGTCCTCCTCGGGATAGCGTCATTTAAAGAACGAGGGTCAGCACAACGTAAAAAAAATGAAAAAAAAAACGGAAAAAAAAAACCAGAGGAGCCTGCTGAAGGTGAGGCCATTATGGCTCGCCTTTAGGTGTCCTCCTCGGGATAGAGTCATTTGAAGAACGAGGGTCAGCGCAACGTAAAAAAAAACTGCAAAGAAAAACCGAAAAAAAAAAATCAGAGGAACCTGCCGAAGATGAGGCCATTACGGTTCACCTTTAGGTGTCTTCCTCGAGATAGCGTCATTTAAAGAACGAAGGTCAGCACAGCGAAAAAAAAAACAAAAAAATCTGAAAAAAATGAAAAAAAAAACCACAGGAGCCTACTGAAGATGAGGACATTATGGCTCGCCTTTAGGTGTCCTCCTCGGGATAGCGTCATTTAAAGAACGAGGGTCAGCACAACGTAAAAAAAAAAACAGAGGAGCCTGCCAAAGATGAGGCCATTACGGCTCGCCTTTAGGTGTCCTCCTCGGGATAGCGTCGTTTAAAGAAAGAGGGTCAGCACAACGTTAAAAAAAATGAAAAAAAACAGAAAAAAAAACCAGAGGAGCCTGCTGAAGGGGAGGCCTTTTTGGCTCGCCTTTAGGTGTCCTCCTCGGGATAGAGACATTTGAAGAACGAGGGTCAGCGCAACGTAAAAAAAAAACTGCAAAGAAAAACAGAAAAAAAAACCAGAGGAGTGAAGATGAGGCCATTACGGTTCGCCTTTAGGTGTCCTCCTCGGAATAGCATCATTTAAAGAACGAGGGTCAGCACAACGTAAAAAAAAAAAGAACAGGAAAAAACAGAAAAAAAAAAACCAGAGGAGCCAGCTGAAGATGAGGCCATTATGGCTCGCCTTTAGGTGTCTTCCTCGGGATAGCGTCATTTAAAGAACGAGGGTCAGCACAACGTAAAAAAAAATCCAGAGTAGCCTGCCGAAGATGAGGCCATTACGGCTTGCCTTTAGGTGCCCTCCTCGGGATAGCGTAATTTAAAGAACGAGGGTCAGCACAACATAAAAAAAAAAAAAAACCGGAGGAGCCTGCCGAAGATGACGCCATTACGGCTCGCCATTAGGTATCCTCCTCGGGATAGCGTCATTTAAAGAACGAGGGTCAGCACAACGTTAAAAAAGATGAAGAAAAAAAACGGAAAAAAAAAAACCAGAGGAGCCTGCTGAAGGTGAGGCCATTATGGCTCGCCTTTAGGTGTCTTCCTCGGAATAGAGTCATTTGAAGAACGAGGGTCAGCACAACGGAAAAAAAAAACTGCAAAGAAAAACCGAAAAAAAAATCAGACGAGCCTGCCGAAGATGAGGCCATTACGGTTCACCTTTAGGTGTCTTCCTCGAGATAGCGTCATTTAAAGAATGAAGGTCAGCACAACGTAAAAAAAAATCCAGAGTAGCCTGCCGAAGATGAGGCCATTGCGGCTTGCCTTTAGGTGCCCTCCTCGGGATAGCGTAATTTAAAGAACGAGGGTCAGCACAACGTAAAAAAAAAAAAAAAAGAAACCGGAGGAGCCTGCCAAAGATGAGTCCATTACGGCTCGCCTTTAGGTGTCCTCCTCGGGATAGTGTCATTTAAAGAACGAGGGACAGCACAACGTTAAAAAAAATGAAAAAAAACGAAAAAAAAAAAACCAGAGGAGCCTGCTGAAGATGAGGCCATTATGGCTCGCCTTTAGGTGTCCTCCTCGGGATAGAGTCATTTAAAGAACGAGGGTCATCACAACGTAAAAAAAAAAAAGCAAAGAAAAACCAAAAAAAAAAATAAACCAGAGGAGCCTGCCGAAGATGAGGCCATTATGGTTCGCCTTTTGGTGTCATCCTCGGGATAGCGTCATTTAAAGAACGAGGGTTAGCACAACATAAAAAAAACGAGAAAAATAAGCCAGAGGAGCCTGCAGAAGATGAGGCCATTACGGCTCACGTTTAGGTGTCCTCCAAGGGATAGCGTCATTTAAAGAACGAAGGTCAGCACAACGGTAAAAAAATAAAAAAAAACGGAAAAAAAAAACCAGAGGAGCCTGCTGAAGGTGAGGCCATTATGGCTCGCCTTTAGGTGTCCTCCTCGGGATAGAGTCATTTGAAGAACGAGGGTCGGCGCAACGTAAAAAAAAACTGCAAAGAAAAACCGAAAAAGAAATCAGAGGAGCCTGCCGAAGATGAGGCCATTACGGTTCACCTTTAGGTGTCCTCCTCGACATAGCGTCATTTAAAGAACGAAGGTCAGCACAACGTAAAAAAAATCTGAAAAAAAAATGAAAAAAAAAAAACTAGAGGAGCCTGCCGAAGATGAGGCCATTATGGTTCGCCTTTAGGTGTCTTCCTCGGGATAGCGTCATTTAAAGAAAAAGAGGGTCAGCACAACGTAAAAAAAAAAAAAAAACCGGAGGAGCCGGCCGAAGATGAGGCCATTACGGCTCGCCTTTAGGTGTCCTCCTCGGGATAGCGTCGTTTAAAGAAAGAGGGTCAGCACAACGTTAAAAAAAATTAAAAAAAACGGGAAAAAAAAAAAACCAGAGGAGCCTGCTGAAGGGGAGGCCTTTTTGGCTCCCCTTTAGGTGTCCTGCTCGAGATAGAGTCATTTGAAGAACGAGGGTCAGCGCAACGTAAAAAAAAAACTGCAAAGAAAAATCGAAAAAAAAAACCAGAGGAGCATGCCGAAGAAGAGGCCATTACGGTTCGCCTTTAGTTGTCTTCCTCGGGATAGCGTCATTTAAAGAACGAGGGTCAGCACAACGTAAAAAAAAAAAAAATCAAGAGTTGCCTGCCGAAGATGAGGCCATTACGGCTTGCCTTTAGTTGCCCTCTTCGGGATAGCGTAATTTAAAGAACGAGGGTCAGCACAACGTAAAAAAAAAAAAAAACCAGAGTAGCCTGCCGAAGATGAGGCCATTACGGCTCGTCTTTAGGTGTCCTCCTCGGGATAGCGTCATTTAAAGAACGAGGGTCAGCACAACGTTAAAAAAAATTGAAAAAAAACAGAAAAGAAAAAACCAGAGGAGCCTGCTGAAGATGAGGCCATTATGGGTCGCCTTTAGGTGTCCTCCTCGGGATAGAGTCATTTAAAGAACGAGGGTCAGCGCAACGTAAAAAAAAAACAGCAAAGAAAAAAAAAACCAGAGGAGCCTGCCGAAGATGAGGCCATTATGGTTTGCCTTTAGGTGTCCTCCTCGGGATAGCGTCATTTAAAGAACGAGGATCAGCACAACGTAAAAAAAAAAAATCCGGAGTAGCTTGCCGAAGATGAGGCCATTACGGCTTGCCTTTAGGTGTCCTCCTCGGGATAGCGTCATTTAAAGAACGAGGGTCAACACAACGTAAAAAAAAAAAAAAAAAAAAAAAAAAAAAAAAAAAAAAAAAAAAAAAAAACCTGATGAGCCTGCCGAAGATGAGGCCATTACGGCTCGCCATTAGGTTTCCTCCTCGGGATAGCGTCATTTAAAGAAAGAGGGTCAGCACAACGTTAAAAAAAACGAAAAAAAAACGGAAAAAAAAAAAAAAACCAGAGGAGCCTGCTGAAGGGGAGGCCTTTTTGGCTAGCCTTTAGGTGTCCTCCTCGGGATAGGGTCATTTAAAGAACGAGGGTCAGCACGACGTAAAAAAAAAAGGAAAAAAACGAAAATACAAAATCGGAGGAGCCTGCCGGAGAAGAGGCCATTACGGCTCGCCTTCAGGTGTCCTCCTCGGGATAGGGTCATTTAAAGAACGAGGGTCAGCACGACGTAAAAAAAAAAAGAAAAAAAGGGAAAAAAACGAAAAAAACAAAATCGGAGGAGCCTCCCGTCGATGAGGCCATTACGGCTCGCCTTCTGGTGTCCTCCTCGGGATAGGGTCATTTAAAAAACGAGGGTCACTACGAGAAAAATAAATCGGGAAAAAAATCGAAAAAAATGGGAGGAGCCTGCCGGAGATGAGGCCATGACGGCTCGCCTTCAGGTGTCCTCCTCGGGATAGGGTCATTTAAAGAACGAGGGTCAGCACGACGTAAAAAAAAAATACAACCGGGAAAAAAAATGAAAGAAACAAAATCGGAGGCGCCTGCCGGAGATGAGGCCATTACGGCTCGCCTTCAGGTGTCCTCCTCGGGATAGGCTCATTTAAAGAACGAGGGTCAGCACGACGTAAAAAAAACGTGGAAAAAAAAACGAAAAAAAAAATCGGAGGAGCCTGCAGGAGATGAGGCCATTACGGCTCGCCTTCAGGTGTCCTCCTCGGGATAGGGTCATTTAAAGAACGAGGGTCAGCACGACGTAAAAAAAAAAGGGGAAAAAAAACGAAAAAAGCAAAACCGGAGGAGTCTGCCGGAGATGAGGCCATTACGGCTCGCCTTCAGGTGTCCTCCTCGGGATAGGGTCATTTAAAGAACAAGGTCAGCACGACGTAAAAAAAAAGGGGGAAAAAAACGAAAAAAGCAAAACCGGAGGAGTCTGCCGGAGATGAGGCCATTACGGCTCGCCTTCAGGTGTCCTCCTCGGGATAAGGTCATTTAAAGAACAAGGTCAGCACGACGTAAAAAAAAATCGGGAAAAAAATCGAATAAAATGGGAGGAGCCTGCCGGAGATGAGTCCATTACGGCTCGCCTTCAGGTGTCCTCCTCGGGATAGAGTCATTTAAAGAACGAGGGTCAGCACGACGTAAAAAAAAGGGAAAAAAACGAAAAAAAACAAAATCGGAGGAGCCTGCCAGAGATGAGGCCATTACGGCTCGCCTTCAGTTGTCCTCCTCGGGATAGAGTCATTTAAAGAACGAGGGTCAGCACGACGTAAAAAAAAAGGAAAAAAACGAAAAAACAAAATCGGAGGAGCCTACCGGAGATGAGGCCATTACGGCTCGCCTTCAGGTGTCCTCCTCGGGATAGGGTCATTTAAAGAACGAGGGTCAGCACGACGTAAAAAAAAGGGGGAAAATAACGAAAAAAGCAAAACCGGAGGAGTCTGCCGGAGATGAGGCCATTATGGCTCGCCTTCAGTTGTCCTCCTCGGGATAGGGTCATTTAAAGAACAAGGTCAGCACGACGTAAAAAAAAGGGGAAAAAATGAAAAAAACAAAATCGGAGGAACCTGCCGGAGATGAGGCCATTATGGCTCACCTTCAGGTGTCTTCCTCGGGATAGGGTCATTTAAAGAACGAGGGTCAACACGACGTAAAAAAAAAGGAAAAAAAAACGAAAAAAACAAAATCGGAGGAGCCTGCCGTAGATGAGGACATTACGGCTCGCCTTCAGGTGTCCTCCTCCAGATAGGGTCATTTAAAGAACGAGGGTCAGCACGACGTAGAAAAAAAACGGGGAAAAAAAACGAAAAAAAACAAAATCGGACGAGCCTGCCGGAGATGAGGCCATTACGTCTCGCCTTCAGGTGTCCTCCTCGGGATAGGGTCATTTAAAGAACGAGGGTCAGCACGACGTAAAAAAGAAAACGAAAAAAACAAAATCGGAGGAGCTTGCCGGAGATGAGGCCATTACGGCTCGCCTTCTGGTGTCCTCCTCGGGATAGGGTCATTTAAAGAACGAGGGTCAGCACGACGTAAAAAAAAGGGAAAAAAATGAAAAAAACAAAATCGAAGGAGCCTGCCGGAGATGAGGCCATTACGGCTCGCCTTCAGGTGTCCTCCTCGGGATAGGGTCATTTAAAGAACGAGGGTCAGCACGACGTAAAAAAAAATTCTAAAAAAACGAAAAAAAAATCGGAGGAGGCTGCCGGAGATGAGGCCTTACGGCTCGCCTTCAGGTGTCCTCCTCGGGATAGCGTCATTTAAAGAACAAGGGTCTGCACGACGTAAAAAAAAAGGGAAAAAAATGAAAAAAACAAAATCGGAGGAGCCTGCCGGAGATGAGGCCATTACGGCTCGCCATCAGGTGTCCTCCTCGGGATAGGGTCATTTAAAGAACGAGGGTCAGCACGACGTAAAAAAAAAGGGAAAAAAACGAAAAAAAATAAAATCGGAGGAGCCTGCCGTCGATGAGGACATTACGGCTCGCCTTCTGGTGTCCTCCTCGGGATAGGGTCATTTAAAGAACGAGGGTCAGCACGACGTAAAAAAAAAATACAACCGGGAAAAAAATGAAAGAAACAAAATCGGAGGCGCCTGCCGGAGATGAGGCCATTACGGCTCGCCTTCAGGTGTCCTCCTCGGGATAGGGTCATTTAAAGAACGAGGGTCAGCACGACGTAAAAAAAACGTGGAAAAAAAACGAAAAAAAAAATCGGAGGAGCCTGCCGGAGATGAGGCCATTACGGCTCGCCTTCAGGTGTCCTCCTCGGGATAGGGTCATTTAAAGAACAAGGTCAGCACGACGTAAAAAAAAAGGGGAAAAAAAACGAAAAAAGCAAAACCGGAGGAGTTTGCCGGAGATGACGCCATTACGGCTCGCCTTCAGGTGTCCTCCTCGGGATAAGGTCATTTAAAGAACAAGGTCAGCACGACGTAAAAAAAAATCGGGAAAAAAATCGAAAAAAATGGGAGGAGCCTGCCGGAGATGAGTCCATTACGGCTCGCCTTCAGGTGTCCTCCTCGGGATAGAGTCATTTAAAGAACGAGGGTCAGCACGACGTAAAAAAAAGGGAAAAAAACGAAAAAAAACAAAATCGGAGGAGCCTGCCAGAGATGAGGCCATTACGGCTCGCCTTCAGGTGTCCTCCTCGGGATAGAGTCATTTAAAGAACGAGGGTCAGCACGACGTAAAAAAAAAAAGGAAAAAAACGAAAAAACAAAATCGGAGGAGCCTGCCGGAGATGAGGCCATTATGGCTCGCCTTCAGGTGTCCTCCTCGAGATAGGGTCATTTAAAGAACGAGGGTCAGCACGACGTAAAAAAAAGGGGAAAAAAACGAAAAAAGCAAAACCGGAGGAGTCTGCCGGAGATGAGGCCATTACGGCTCGCCTTTAGTTGTCCTCCTCGGGATAGGGTCATTTAAAGAACAAGGTCAGCACGACGTAAAAAAAAGGGGAAAAATGAAAAAAACAAAATCGGAGGAACCTGCCGGAGATGAGGCCATTATGGCTCACCTTCAGGTGTCCTCCTCGGGATATGGTCATTTAAAGAACGAGGGTCAGCACGACGTAAAAAAAAAGGAAAAAAAAACGAAAAAAACAAAATCGAAGGAGCTTGCCGGAGATGAGGACATTACGGCTCGCCTTCAGGTATCCTCCTCCGGATAGGGTCATTTAAAGAACGAGGGTCAGCACGACGTAGAAAAAAAAACGGGGAAAAAAAACGAAAAAAAACAAAATCGGACGAGCCTGCCGGAGATGAGGCCATTACGGCTCGCCTTCAGGTGTCCTCCTCGGGATAGGGTCATTTAAAGAACGAGGGTCAGCACGACGTAAAAAAGAAAACGAAAAAAACAAAATCGGAGGAGCCTGCAGGAGATGAGGCCATTACGGCTCGCCTTCTGGTGTCCTCCTCGGGATAGGGTCATTTAAAGAACGAGGGTCAGCACGACGTAAAAAAAAAGGAAAAAAATGAAAAAAACAAAATCGAAGGAGCCTGCCGGAGATGAGGCCATTACGGCTCGCCTTCAGGTGTCCTCCTCGGGATAAGGTCATTTAAAGAACGAGGGTCAGCACGACGTAAAAAAAAATTCTAAAAAAACGAAAAAAAAATCGGAGGAGGCTGTCGGAGATGAGGCCATTACGGCTCGCCTTCAGGTGTCCTCCTCGGGATAGCGTCATTTAAAGAACAAGGGTCAGCACGACGTAAAAAAAAAGGGAAAAAAATGAAAAAAAAAAATCGGAGGAGCCTGCCGGAGATGAGGCCATTACGGCTCGCCATCAGGTGTCCTCCTCGGGATAGGGTCATTTAAAGAACGAGGGTCAGCACGACGTAAAAAAAAAAAGGGAAAAAAACGAAAAAAAAAATAAAATCGGAGGAGCCTGCCGTCGATGAGGCCATTACGGCTCGCCTTCTGGTGCCCTCCTCGGGATAGGGTCATTTAAAGAACGAGGGTCAGCACGACGTAAAAAAAAAATACAACCGGGAAAAAAAATGAAAGAAACAAAATCGGAGGCACCTGTCGGAGATGAGGCCATTACGGCTCGCTTTCAGGTGTCCTCCTCGGGATAGGGTCATTTAAAGAACGAGGGTCAGCACGACGTAAAAAAAACGTGGAAAAAAAACGAAAAAAAAAATTGGAGGAGCCTGCCGGAGATGAGGCCATTACGGCTCGCCTTCAGGTGTCCTCCTCGGGATAGGGTCATTTAAAGAACGAGGGTCAGCACGACATAAAAAAAAAGGGGAAAAAAAACGAAAAAAGCAAAACCGGAGGAGTCTGCCGGAGATGAGGCCATTACGGCTCGCCTTCAGGTGTCCTCCTCGGGATAGGGTCATTTAAAGAACAAGGTCAGCACGACGTAAAAAAAAAGGGGAAAAAAACGAAAAAAGCAAAACCGGAGGAGTCTGCCGGAGATGAGGCCATTACGGCTCGCCTTCAGGTGTCCTCCTCGGGATAAGGTCATTTAAAGAACAAGGTCAGCACGACGTAAAAAAAAATCGGGAAAAAAATCGAAAAAAATGGGAGGAGCCTGCCGGAGATGAGTCCATTACGGCTCGCCTTCAGGTGTCCTCCTCGGGATAGAGTCATTTAAAGAACGAGGGTCTGCACGACGTAAAAAAAAGGGAAAAAAACGAAAAAAAAACAAAATCATAGGAGCCTGCCAGAGATGAGGCCATTACGGCTCGCCTTCAGGTGTCCTCCTCGGGATAGAGTCATATAAAGAACGAGGGTCAGCACGACGTAAAAAAAAAGAAAAAAAAACGAAAAAACAAAATCGGAGGAGCCTGCCGGAGATGAGGCCATTACGGCTCGCCTTCAGGTGTCCTCCTCGTGATAGGGTCATTTAATGAACGAGGGTTAGCACGACGTAAAAAAAAAGGGGAAAAAAACGGAAAAAGCAAAACCGGAGGAGTCTACCGGAGATGAGGCCATTACGGCTCGCCTTCAGTTGTCCTCCTCGGGATAGGGTCATTTAAAGAACAAGGTCAGCACGACGTAAAAAAACGGGGAAAAAATGAAAAAAACAAAATCGGAGGAACCTGCCGGAGATGAGGCCATTATGGCTCACCTTCAGGTTTCCTCCTCGGGATAGGGTCATTTAAAGAACGAGGGTCAGCACGACGTAAAAAAAAAAGGAAAAAAAACGAAAAAAACAAAATCGAAGGAGCCTGCCGGAGATGAGGACATTACGGCTCGCCTTCAGGTGTCCTCCTCCGGATAGGGTCATTTAAAGAACGAGGGTCAGCACGACGTAGAAAAAAAAACGGGGAAAAAAAACGAAAAAAAACAAAATCGGACGAGCCTGCCGGAGATGAGGCCATTACGGCTTGCCTTCAGGTGTCCTCCTCGGGATAGGGTCATTTAAAGAACGAGGGTCAGCAAGACGTAAAAAAGAAAACGAAAAAAACAAAATCGGAGGAGCCTGCCGGAGATGAGGCCATTACGGCTCGCCTTCTGGTGTCCTCCTCGGGATAGGGTCATTTAAAGAACGAGGGTCAGCACGACGTAAAAAAAAAGGAAAAAAATGAAAAAAACAAAATCGAAGGAGCCTGCCGGAGATGAGGCCATTACGGCTCGCCTTCAGGTGTCCTCCTTGGGATAAGGTCATTTAAAGAACGAGGGTCAGCACGACGTAAAAAAAAATTCTAAAAAAACGAAAAAAAAATCGGAGGAGGCTGCCGGAGATGAGGCCATTACGGCTCGCCTTCAGGTGTCCTCCTCGGGATAGCGTCATTTAAAGAACAAGGGTCAGCACGACGTAAAAAAAAAAGGGAAAAAAATGAAAAAAACAAAATCGGAGGAGCCTGCCGGAGATGAGGCCATTACGGCTCGCCATCAGGTGTCCTCCTCGGGATAGGGTCATTTAAAGAACGAGGGTCAGCACGACGTAAAAAAAAAAGGGAAAAAAAACGAAAAAAATATAAAATCGGAGGAGCCTGCCGGAGATGAGGCCATTACGGCTCGCCTTCAGGTGTCCTCCTCGGGATAGGGTCATTTAAAGAACGAGGGTCAGCACGACGTAAAAAAAAAAGGAAAAAAACGAAAAAAACAAAATCGAAGGAGCCTGCCGGAGATGAGGCTATTACGGCTCGCCTTCAGGTGTCCTCCTCGGGAAAGGGTCATTTAAAGAACGAGGGTTAGCACGACGTAAAAAAAAAAAACGGGGAAAAAAACGAAAAAAAAAAAATCGGAGGAGCCTGCCGGAAATAAGGCCATTACGGCTCGCCTTCAGGTGTCCTCCTCGAGATAGGGTCATTTAAAAAACGAGGGTCAGCACGAGAAAAAAAATCGGGAAAAAAATCGAAAAAAATGGGAGGAGCCTGCCGGAGATGAGGCCATTACGGCTCGCCTTCAGCTGTCCTCCTCGAAATAGGGTCATTTAAAGAACGAGGGTCAGCACGACGTAAAAAAAATCGGGAAAAAAACGAAAAAACAAGATCGGAGGAGCCTGCCGGAGATGAGGCCATTACGGCCCGCCTTCAGGTGTCCTCCTCGGGATAGGGTCATTTAAAGATCCAGGGTCAGCACGACGTAAAAAAAAAATACAACTGGCAAAAAAAATGAAAGAAACAAAATCGGAGGCGCCTGCCGGAGATGAGGCCATTACGGCTCGCCTTCAGGTGTCCTCCTCGGGATAGGGTCATTTAAAGAACGAGGGTAAGCACGACGTAAAAAAAAATGCTAAAAAAACGAAAAAAAATCGGAGGAGGCTGCCGGAGATAAGGCCATTACGGCTCGCCTTCAGGTGTCCTCCTCGGGATAGGGCCATTTAAAGAACAAGGGTCAGCACGACGTAAAAAAAAAAGGGAAAAAAAACGAAAAAAACAAAATCAGAGGAGCCTGCCGGAGATGAGGCCATTACGGCTCGCCATCAGGTGTCCTCCTCGGGATAGGGTCATTTAAAGAACGAGGGTCAGCACGACGTAAAAAAAAAGGGAAAAAAACGAAAAAAAATAAAATCGGAGGAGCCTGCCGGAGATGAGGCCATTACGGCTCGCCTTCAGGTGTCCTCCTCGGGATAGGGTCATTTAAAGAACGAGGGTCAGCACGACGTAAAAAAAAAGGAAAAAAACGAAAAAAACAAAATCGAAGGAGCCTGCCGGAGATGAGGCCATTATGGCTCGCCTTCAGGTGTCCTCCTCGGGAAAGGGTCATTTAAAGAACGAAGGTCAGCACGACGTAAAAAAAAAAAAAAAAAAAACGGGGAAAAAAAAAGGAAAAAAAATCGGAGGAGCCTGCCGGAGATAAGGCCATTACGGCTCGCCTTCAGGTGTCCTCCTCGAGATAGGGTCATTTAAAAAACGAGGGTCAGCACGAGAAAAAAAATCGGGAAAAAAATCGAAAAAAATGGGAGGAGCCTGCCGGAGATGAGGCCATTACGTTTCGCCTTCAGGTGTCCTCCTCGAAATAAGGTCATTTAAAGAACGAGGGTCAGCACAACGTAAAAAAAAATCGGGAAAAAAACGAAAAAACAAGATCGGAGGAGCCTGCCGGAGATGAGGCCATTACGGCTCGCCTTCAGGTGTCCTCCTCGGGATAGGGTCATTTAAAGAACCAGGGTCAGCACAACGTAAAAAAAAAATACAACCCGGAAAAAAAATGAAAGAAACAAAATCGGAGGCGCCTGCCGGAGATGAGGCCATTACGGCTCGCCTTCAGGTGTCCTCCTCAGGATTGGGTCATTTAAGGAACGAGGGTCAGCACGACGTAAAAAAAACGTGAAAAAAAAACGAAAAAAAAAATCGGATGAGCCTGCCGGAGATGAGGCCATTACGGCTCGCCTTCAGGTGTCCTCCTCGGGATAGGGTCATTTAAAGAACGAGGGTCAGCACGACGTAAAAAAAAAACGCTAAAAAAACGAAAAAAAAATCGGAGGAGGCTGCCGGAGATGAGGCCATTACGGCTCGCCTTTGATGTGCGGAAAACGATCCGACACAAAACTCACCGGCAAGTGCACCGGGTCGCATCAAGTAATAATAACTCACGGGAGTGAGGTCGATCCCACAGGGATTGAAGGATTGAGCAATTTTAGTTTAGTGGTTGATTTAGTCAAGCGAATCAAGATTTGGTTGATTGATTTGTGATTTGCAGAATTTAGATTGCATGGAAAGTAAAGGGAATGGGTAAATTGCATTGAATTTAAAGAGAACTGAAATTTAAAGTGCTGAATCTTAAAGAACAAGAAATTAAATGGCAGAAACTTAGAACGCAAGAAATGTAAATTGCAGAATCTTAAAGTGCAAGAAATGTAAATGGCTTGAATTGTAAAGGGAATTGGGAATTGGATTTGCAGAAATTAAACAAGGAAAAAATTAAATTCAACAAACAGAGAAATAGAAGATGACTTGGATTGAATCGGATCTAAAAACAGAATTGTAAATGAGCATGAAAAGCGTTAAACAGAGAAAGTAAAATGAGAATTCAGATCTCAGGACTCAAGAGACTAGATAACCAAGTCTAGATCTCAATGCCTTCCTAGATCCAACAAGAACAATTACAAAGGAATTGTAAATTGTAAATTGTAGAGAAAGTAGAAGACAGAAGCAATTAACCAAAATGGAAATTCAATTATGCAGTAAAATGAAACAGAGAGATCTCAGGATGAGATTGAAATAGATTTTCTTCAATTCTCCAACCCAAGATCCAAGACAAGGAAAGTAAAGAGTGCTGGGCAAGAACAAGGAAGAAGAGAGATCAATTCTCCTCCTAAATTCTCTTGAATTAAAACAACAATACCAAGAAATGTAAAGTGAGCTCTCTACTAAGTGTACTAATCAAAACCGAAAAGAAAGCTCCCTTCAACTTAAATCCTAAGCTATTTATACACTTTCTTCAAATGGTCTTCAAGCCTTGAATTGGGCCTTTGCTCTTGGTGGATTTGGGTTGATAGAGGCCTTGGTTGATTGCTCTTGGAGTTTGGAGAAGAACCGAAGTGAACCGGGTTTGGAATCATGAAAGCTTGAGTAAAAGTTTGAGTAAAAGTTTGAGGCAAACTTTTACTCAAACTTTTCGTATCAGCCACCCCATCCTTGCTGCTACCAACGTTTGGGCCAAAGTTTGGGGTCAAACTTTTGCTCAAACGTTGGCTCCCCCTTGCACACTCATGGCGCCAACGTTTGCCAAAAAGTTTGAGGCAAACGTTGGCGCAAACTTTTGCTCTCCAGGGTGTGTTGTTCATGGCGCCAACGTTTGCCAAAAAGTTTGAGGCAAATGTTGGCTCAAACTTTTGCTCTCCAGGGTGTTGATTTGTGATGCCAACGTTTGCCAAAAAGTTTGAGGCAAACGTTGGCTCAAGCTTTTCTCCCAAAAGTTTGACAAAAAGTTTGAGGCAAACTTTTGCTCAAGCTTTTTGCCCAAAAGTTTGCGCAAAAGTTTGAGGCAAGCTTTTGGTCAAGCTTTTTGCTCCCTGGTTCGTTTTCACTTATTCCAAAAGTTTGAGCTAAAGTTTGAGGCAAACTTTTGCTCAAACTTTTTGTCCTCTCTTCCTCCTAGCCATTCCTTCTTGCTTCAACCTTTCTCCAAGCTTTCTTCACCTATCATTAATCAACCAAACACATCAAAGCTATGCTAAAAATCATGAGATTGTCATTCTTTCATAATATGTGACAATTATAGCATAAAACCTCATGAAATTGCATTCATTCATCTATGGTTGATTAAATCAAAGGAAACATGAAAATCTACCCAATTGGCTTGCTTATGGCTCAAGAAAGTGCATAATTCAATTGAAAACGAAAGAAAAAGGCTAGTGAAACTAGGCTAAGATGACTTGTCATCACAACACCAAACTTAAAGCTTGCTTGTCCCCAAGCAAGAAATGAATTATGCTCAGAGGTTCTTTCAATTAAGATGGATTGAAGAACAACTTGTAAAGTCCTGTGAGTGAAGTAATTAAGGAACAGTGGGGTGAACTCTAAATCATATGCTCATGCAAGGGCTTCAGTGCTCACTAGTCCTCACATATTGGGAGTCTTAGGTCTTAGGATTTTCATCCAAATGGTATCATAGAGATCTCTTTATATGTAATCACCTTGAAGCAGCTTATAGTTTCTTTGCTTTGGCCTTGACTCTAAGTGTCATGTCTCAAAGCGGCTCTTTAGATAAGCTTTCAATCAATACTCCTAAACCAGTTGGTTTTAAGGTATTAGGTGTTAAAGCACCCCTAAGGATTTACTTGCTCAAGCCTCTTTCCTTGACACAACTCAACCACAAGCATTTACTAGGCTAACAACTCTTTGAGTTTTGTTTCTTCTTTCTTTTTCTGCCTAGTAATTGATGCTCAGAGCCTTGGGCCATGTTCTTTTTGTTTTTGTATTTTCTTTTCTTTCTTTTGTTTTGTTTGCTGCTTCTTGGATCAATAAATTTTTGAGAATCTCCACAATACTTCTTTGAACTTCATGTCCTACCTATGAGCTCCCATGTAAGTTTTCACAAGCATGCAACCTCAATACATAATCATACAACTAGAACCACCACTTCTCCTAATCTTTTGCTTTCCTCAAAATTGTTTAATTCCTCAATCCTTCTTTTCAAAGAACTTTCATGTGATGCAATTTTTGAACATTGAGTGCAAACAAGTTTTGAAGAGAAAAATGTTGTGAATGATCAAGCATCTTGCTTATTGAATTGCAGAAAAACTATACTAGACAGAAGGACAGATAAGGGTATGATATTACTTTCAATCATAGCAGTGTTTGATGTAAAACAATTACTTAACAATACAACCTTTTGGAGTTCACTTGCTTTCCTTCTTCTCATCATCATCATTGCTGGCCTTCACATTCATCTTTCATCTCTTTGGTTGATGATGCTTAATCTCTCCAAAAGTTTGTATGGTACTCTGCAGTGATATTGAAAGTTGCTTGTTCCTCAAGCACTTAGAAACAATGGTTAGTCTGCATGATTTATTTGTGGGCCTTTGAACTTACTTTGGTGTGAGAACACCAAACTTAGTACCTTGCCAATGGTTTTCATGCATCAAATTTAACCATGTGTGAAATTTTTTTCTTTTTTTTCTTCTTTTTTTTAAAAGCAATAAAACTGAAAACTAGGAAACAGCGAAATAGTTAACTAGTTCATCCAATATGCTTGAAGCTAGCAGTATGCAGAGAGTGAGAATGTGTTTAATGATTGGATTTTTGATGGAACACCAAACTTAGAATCCTTCATTCTCCCTTATATTGTTTTGGTGTGCAACACCAAACTTAGCTTTTTGCAATATAGATAAAACTAATTAACCTTTTTATTGGAATAGATATGAAAAGATGGTTACCTCCGGTTGGGTTGCCTCCCAACAAGCGCTCTTTTTTTGTCACTAGCTTGACATCCTTCACTCTGTGCTCATGGAAGTTGAGGCTTCTGTTGCCTTAGGTTTCCTCCTCTTGCTATGGGCTTCCTTCCCTCTGTTTCTCTTTCCATAGCCTTCTTACTTTCCTCCATGACTTCCTTCTCTTTCAACCCAGCATCTTTTTCGTGGCTCTTTGGGTTCAGACTTCCCTTCTTCTCACCCAATTCAGCAAGGTTTTGAACCAGTTGTTCCATCTGCCTTTCAAGTCTTCTGAGTGAGGCCTCTTGGTTCTTGCTTATCATCTCTTGATGTTTCTTTATTTCTTCCTGCTCTATTGCTATCATTTCTTGAATTTTCATGAACCTCTCCATCATCATTTCTAGAATATAGATTCTTTGAAAGTTTGGAAGTGGTTGTGGTTGTGTCAACTGTGATGATCGATGAAAGTCATTTTGGGCGAATGGTGAGGTAGGACGGGGTTGGAAGTGTGAGTGATTGTTGTTGTGGGGGTGTGTTTTATGTTGATTTTTGAAGCTGGGATTATTGCAGTTGAAGTCCCTTGGTTTTTGGTTTTGGTTCTCAAGCCCCCTCCAGTTGGATTGAGTTTTCCACGGCGGATTGTACACATCCTTGTGAGCCCTCTGTTGAAGCATGCTTGAGTGACTGCTTGGAGATTGTAAGTGCCCATAGTTTTGTTGCTCATGGTTAATGACCCCAAAACTTTGTTCAGCTTGGTTACCCCCATATGAGTTTTGAGTCAGGTTGTATGTATGTACTACAGCATGTCTCAGCTCAGTGATTTTTCTGGCCATCATGTCTAGTTGTTGTAGAGTCTGATGATGCATCTGCTTGTTTTGGCTCATGACTGCACGAGCATCTTCAATTTCTTTCTCTTGTGTGAATGGGTGCACTTCTGCCTCTGGTTTAACAATTCTCTGTGATGGGTTCAACTTGACTAGAAGTTCACTCATCAGTTCTTCCCATCCGATAATGCTTCCTTGTGGAAAAGCTTCAAACCATTGAGCAACATCACTCATGGCGATGGATAGATGCTTCGAACTATGGATTACATTATCATCCAAGGTGGGGATATTACTCTCATGATTGCTAGAATTTGTTGAGTTCCCCTCCATGATCTGCACAGTCACAAACAATTCAAGTGATGATTGAATATATTCAGGCTCAGAATGTGATTCAAAAGGTTAGCTGGCACAAAGTATCAAACAGTTGCTGGACTTGGAAGATTAGTGGCAGAGATTGCTTCTCTTGTGTAAGCAAGAGCATTGCATAAAGCCAGAAATTTCCAAGAAAACTTCACTTTGTTGCTAAAGCGAAGTTTCAGTTATCTCAGGCAAAAATTCAAACAGTTAGTGGGTTAATTGAAAATTAAAGAATAGCAAAGTAAAAGTGCTTGATCTAGATCTCCACTTCACTTAATCATTGTCAATCTATTCAATCCCCGGCAACGGCGCCAAAAACTTGATGTGCGAAAAACGATCCGACACAAAACTCACCGGCAAGTGCACCGGGTCGCATCAAGTAATAATAACTCACGGGAGTGAGGTCGATCCCACAGGGATTGAAGGATTGAGCAATTTTAGTTTAGTGGTTGATTTAGTCAAGAGAATCAAGATTTGGTTGAGTGATTTGTGATTTGCAGAATTTAGATTGCATGGAAAGTAAAGGGAATGGGTAAATTGCATTGAATTTAAAGAGAACTGAAATTTAAAGTACTGAATCTTAAAGAACAAGAAATTAAATGGCAGAAACTTAGAACGCAAGAAATGTAAATTACAGAATCTTAAAGTGCAAGAAATGTAAATGGCTTGAATTGTAAAGGGAATCGGGAATTGGATTTGTAGAAATTAAACAAGGAAAAAATTAAATTCAACAAACAGAGAAATAGAAGATGACTTGGATTGAATCGGATCTAAAAATAGAATTGTAAATGAGCATGAAAAGCGTTAAACAGAGAAAGTAAAATGAGAATTCAGATCTCAGGACTCAAGAGACTAGATAACCAAGTCTAGATCTCAATGCCTTCCTAGATCCAACAAGAACAATTGCAAAGGAATTGTAAATTGTAAATTGCAGAGAAAGTAGAAGACAGAAGCAATTAACCAAAATGGAAATTCAATTATGCAGTAAAATGAAGCAGAAAGATCTCAGGATGAGATTGAAACATATTTCCTTCAATTCTCCAACCCAAGATCCAAGACAAGGAAAGTAAAGAGTGCTGGGCAAGAACAAGGAAGAAGAGAGATCAATTCTCCTCCCAAATTCTCTTGAATTAAAACAACAATGCCAAGAAATGTAAAGTGAGCTCTCTACTAAGTGTACTAATCAAAACCGAAAAGAAAGCTCCCTTCAACTTAAATCCTAAGCTATTTATACACTTTCTTCAAATGGTCTTCAAGCCTTGAATTGGGCCTTTGCTCTTGGTGGATTTGGGTTGATAGAGGCCTTGGTTGATTGCTCTTGGAGTTTGGAGAAGAACCGAAGTGAACCGGGTTTGGAATCATGAAAGCTTGAGTAAAAGTTTGAGTAAAAGTTTGAGGCAAACTTTTACTCAAACTTTTCATATCAGCCACCCCATCCTTGCTGCTACCAACGTTTGGGCCAAAGTTTGGGGTCAAACTTTTGCTCAAACGTTGGCTCCCCCTTGCACACTCATGGCGCCAACGTTTGCCAAAAAGTTTGAGGCAAACGTTGGCGCAAACTTTTGCTCTCCAGGGTGTGTTGTTCACGGCGCCAACGTTTGCCAAAAAGTTTGAGGCAAACGTTGGCGCAAACTTTTGCTCTCCAGGGTGTTGATTTGTAATGCCAACGTTTGCCAAAAAGTTTGAGGCAAACGTTGGCTCAAGCTTTTCTCCCAAAAGTTTGACAAAAAGTTTGAGGCAAACTTTTGCTCAAGCTTTTTGCCCAAAAGTTTGCGCAAAAGTTTGAGGCAAGCTTTTGGTCAAGCTTTTTGCTCCCTGGTTCGTTTTCACTTATTCCAAAAGTTTGAGCTAAAGTTTGAGGCAAACTTTTTGTCCTCTCTTCCTCCTAGCCATTCCTTCTTGCTTCAACCTTTCTCCAAGCTTTCTTCACCTATCATTAATCAACCAAACACATCAAAGCTATGCTAAAAATCATGAGATTGTCATTCTTTCATAATATGTGACAATTATAGCATAAAACCTCATGAAATTGCATTAATTCATCTATGGTTGATTAAATCAAAGGAAACATGAAAATCTACCCAATTGGCTTGCTTATGGCTCAAGAAAGTGCATAATTCAATTGAAAACGAAAGAAAAAGGCTAGTGAAACTAGGCTAAGATGACTTGTCATCAGCCTTCAGGTGTCCTCCTCGGGATAGGGTCATTTAAAGAACGAGGGTTAGCACGACGTAAAAAAAAGGGAAAAAAACAAAAAAAAAACAAAATCGGAGGAGCCTGCCGGAGATGAGGCCATTACGGCTCGCCTTCAGGTGTCCTCCTCGGGATAGGGTCATTTAAAGAACGAGGGTCAGCACGACGTAAAAAAAAGGAAAAAAAACGAAAAAACAAAATCGGAGGAGCCTGCCGGAGATGAGGCCATTACGGCTCGCCTTCAGGTGTCCTCCTCGGGATAGGGTCATTTAAAGAACGAGGGTCAGCACGACGTAAAAAAGAAAACCGGGAAAAAAACGAAAAAAACAAAACCGGAGGAGCCTGCCGGAGATGAGGCCATTACGGCTCGCCTTCAGGTGTCTTCCTCGGGATAGGGTCATTTAAAGAACGAGGGTCAGCACGACGTAAAAAAAAAACGAAAGAAAACAAAATCGGAGGAGCCTGCCGGAGATGAGGCCATTACGGCTCACCTTCAGGTGTCCTCCTCGGGATAGGGTCATTTAAAGAACGAGGGTCAGCACGACGTAAAAAAAAAAACGAAAAAAACAAAATCGGAGAAGCCTGCCGGAGATGAGGCCATTACAGCACGCCTTCAGGTGTCCTCCTCGGGATAGGGTCATTTAAAGAACGAGGGTCAGCACGACGTAAAAAAAAAGAAAAAAGGAAAAAAAAACGAAAAAAACAAAGTCAGAGGAACCTGCCGGAGATGAGGCCATTACGGCTCACCTTCAGGTGTCCCCCTCGGGATAGGGTCATTTAAAGAACGAGGGTCAGCACGACATAAAAAAAAGGAAAAAAACCGAAAAAAACAAAATCGAAGGAGCCTGCCGGAGATGAGGCCATTACGGCTCGCCTTCAGGTGTCCTCCTCGGGATAGGGTCATTTAAAGAACGAGGGTCAGCACGACGTAAAAAAAAAAGGACAAAAAACGAAAAAAACAAAATCGAAGGAGCCTGCCGGAGATGAGGCTATTACGGCTCGCCTTCACGTGTCCTCCTCGGGATAGGGTCATTTAAAGAACGAGGGTCAGCACGACGTAAAAAAAAAAGGGGAAAAAAACGAAAAAAAAAAATTGAAAGAGCCTGCCAGAGATAAGGCCATTACGGCTCGCCTTCAGGTGTCCTCCTCGAGATAGGGTCGTTTAAAAAACGAGGGTCAGCGCGAGGAAAAAAAATCGGGAAAAAAGTCGAAAATAGGTGTCCTCCTCGGGATAGCGTAATTTAAAGAACGAGGGTCGGCAGAACGTTAAAAAAAAAAAATAAAAAAAAAACCCGGAAAAAAATCTGTAAAAAAACTGTGAAAAAACCGGAGGAGCTTGCCAAAGATGAGGCCATACGGCTCGCCTTTAGGTGTCCTCCTCGGGATAGCGTCATTTAAAGAACGAGGGTCAGCAGAATGTAAAAAAATAAAAAAAATAAAAAAAATAACGGAAAAAGAATCTGGAAAAAAACTGTGAAAAAAACCGAAGGAGCTTGCCAAAGATGAGGCCATTACGGCTCGCCTTTAGGTGTCCTCCTCGGGATAGCGTAATTTAAAGAACGAGGGTCAGCAGAACGTATAAAAAAAAAAAAAAAAAAAAAAACGTAAAAAGAATCTGGAAAAAAGTTGTGAAAAAAACCGAAGGAGCTTGCCAAAGATGAGGCCATACGGCTCGCCTTTAGGTGTCCTCCTCGGGATAACGTCATTTAAAGAACGAGGGTCAGCAGAATGTAAAAAAAAAAAAAAAAAAAAATAACGGAAAAAGAATCTGGAAAAAAACTGTGAAAAAAACCGAAGGAGCTTGCCAAAGATGAGGACATACGGCTCGCCTTTAGGTGTCCTCCTTGGGATAGCGTCATTTAAAGAACGAGGGTCAGCAGAATGTAAAAAAAAAAAAAAAAAAAAAAAAAAAAAAAAAAAAAACGGAAAAAGAATCTGGAAAAAAACTGTAAAAAAAACCGAAGGAGCTTGCCAAAGATGAGGCCATTACGGCTCGCCTTTAGGTGTCCTCGGGATAGCGTAATTTAAAGAACGAGGGTCAGCAGAACGTAATAAAAAAAAAAAAAAAAACGGGAAAAAAATCTGGAAAAAAACTGTGAAAAAAACCGAAGGAGCTTGCCAAAGATGAGGCCATTACGGCTCGCCTTTAGGTGTCCTTCTCGGGATAGCGTCATTTAAAGAACGAGGGTCAGCAGAACGTATAAAAAAAAAAAAAAAAAAAAAAAAAAAAAAAAAAACGGAAAAAGAATCTGGAAAAAAACTGTGAAAAACACCGAAGTAGCTTGCCAAAGATGAGGCCATTACGGCTCGCCTTTAGGTGTCCTCCTCGGGATAGCGTAATTTAAAGAACGAGGGTCAGCAGAACGTAAAAAAAAAAAAAAAAAAAAAAAAAAAAAAAAAAAAAAAAAAAAAAAAAAAAAAAAAAAAAAAAAAAGGGAAAAAGGGAAAAAAATCTGGAAAAAAACTGTGAAAAAACCGAAGGAGCTTGCCAAAGATGAGGCCATTACGGCTCGCCTTTAGGTGTCCTCCTCGGGATAGCGTAATTTAAAGAACGAGGGTCGGCAGAACGTTAAAAAAAAAAAAAAAAAACCCGGAAAAAAATCTGTAAAAAAACTGTGAAAAAACCAGAGGAGCTTGCCAAAGATGAGGCCATACGGCTCGCCTTTAGGTGTCCTCCTCGGGATAGCGTCATTTAAAGAACGAGGGTCAGCAGAATGTAACAAAAAAAAAAAAAAAAAATAACGGAAAAAGAATCTGGAAAAAAACTGTGAAAAAAACCGAAGGAGCTTGCCAAAGATGAGGCCATACGGCTCGCCTTTAGGTGTCCTCCTTGGGATAGCGTCATTTAAAGAACGAGGGTCAGCAGAATGTAAAAAAATAAAAAATAAAAAAAAATAAATAAAACGGAAAAAGAATCTGGAAAAAAACTGTGAAAAAAACCGAAGGAGCTTGCCAAAGATGAGGCCATTACGGCTCGCCTTTAGGTGTCCTCCTCGGGATAGCGTAATTTAAAGAACGAGGGTCAGCAGAACGTAATAAAAAAAAAAAAAAACGGAAAAAAAATCTGGAAAAAAACTGTGAAAAAAACCGAAGGAGCTTGCCAAAGATGAGGCCATTACGGCTCGCCTTTAGGTGTCCTTCTCGGGATAGCGTCATTTAAAGAACGAGGGTTAGCAGAACGTATAAAAAAAAAAAAAAAAAAAAAAAAAAAAAAAAAACGGAAAAAGAATCTGGAAAAAAACTGTGAAAAAAACCGAAGGAGCTTGCCAAAGATGAGGCCATTACGGCTCGCCTTTAGGTGTCCTCCTCGGGATAGCGTAATTTAAAGAACGAGGGTCAGCAGAACGTAAAAAAAAAAAAAAAAAAAAAGGGAAAAAGGGAAAAAAATCTGGAAAAGAACTGTGAAAAAAACCGAAGGAGCTTGCCAAAGATGAGGCCATTACGGCTCGCCTTTAGGTGTCCTCCTCGGGATAGCGTAATTTAAAGAACGAGGGTCGGCAGAACGTTAAAAAAAAAAAAAAAAAAAAAAAAAAAAAAAAAACCCGGAAAAAAATCTGTAAAAAAACTGTGAAAAAACCGGAGGAGCTTGCCAAAGATGAGGCCATACGGCTCGCCTTTAGGTGTCCTCCTCGGGATAGCGTCATTTAAAGAACGAGGGTCAGCAGAATGTAAAAAAATAAAAAAATAAAAAAAATAAAAAAAATAAAAAAAAATAACGGAAAAAGAATCTGGAAAAAAACTGTGAAAAAAACCGAAGGAGCTTGCCAAAGATGAGGCCATTACGGCTCGCCTTTAGGTGTCCTCCTCGCGATAGCGTAATTTAAAGAACGAGGGTCAGCAGAACGTATAAAAAAAAAATTAAAAAAAAAAAAAAAAAACGTAAAAAGAATCTGGAAAAAAGCTGTGAAAAAAACCGAAGGAGCTTGCCAAAGATGAGGCCATACGGCTCGCCTTTAGGTGTCCTCCTCGGGATAGCGTCATTTAAAGAACGAGGGTCAGCAGAATGTAAAAAAAAAAAAAAAAAATAACGGAAAAAGAATCTGGAAAAAAACTGTGAAAAAAACCGAAGGAGCTTGCCAAAGATGAGGCCATACGGCTCGCCATTAGGTGTCCTCCTTGGGATAGCGTCATTTAAAGAACGAGGGTCAGCAGAATGTAAAAAAAAAAAAAAAAAAAAAAAAAAAAAAAAAAAACGGAAAAAGAATCTGGAAAAAAACTGTGAAAAAAACCGAAGGAGCTTGCCAAAGATGAGGCCATTACGGCTCGCCTTTAGGTGTCCTCCTCGGGATAGCGTAATTTAAAGAACGAGGGTCAGCAGAACGTAATAAAAAAAAAAAACGGAAAAAAAATCTGGAAAAAAACTGTGAAAAAAACCGAAGGAGCTTGCCAAAGATGAGGCCATTACGGCTCGCCTTTAGGTGTCCTCCTCGGGATAGCGTCATTTAAAGAACGAGGGTCAGCAGAATGTAAAAAAATAAAAAATAAAAAAAATAACGGAAAAAGAATCTGGAAAAAAACTGTGAAAAAAACCGAAGGAGCTTGCCAAAGATGAGGCCATACGGCTCGCCTTTAGGTGTCGTCCTTGGGATAGCGTCATTTAAAGAACGAGGGTCAGCAGAATGTAAAAAAAAAAATAAAAAATAAAAAATAAAAAAAAATAAATAAATAAAACGGTAAAAGAATCTGGAAAAAAACTGTGAAAAAAACCGAAGGAGCTTGCCAAAGATGAGGCCATTACGGCTCGCCTTTAGGTGTCCTCCTCGGGATAGCGTCATTTAAAGAACGAGGGTCAGCAGAATGTAAAAAAAAAAAAAAAAAAAATAACGGATAAAGAATCTGGAAAAAAACTGTGAAAAAAACCGAAGGAGCTTGCCAAAGATGAGGCCATACGGCTCGCCTTTAGGTGTCCTCCTTGGGATAGCGTCATTTAAAGAACGAGGGTCAGCAGAATGTAAAAAAAAAAAAATAAAATAAAAAAAAAAAATAAAACGGAAAAAGAATCTGGAAAAAAACTGTGAAAAAAACCGAAGGAGCTTGCCAAAGATGAGGCCATTACGGCTCGCCTTTAGGTGTCCTCCTCGGGATAGCGTAATTTAAAGAACGAGGGTCAGCAGAACGTAATAAAAAAAAAAAAAACGGAAAAAAAATCTGGAAAAAAACTGTGAAAAAAACCGAAGGAGCTTGCCAAAGATGAGGCCATACGGCTCGCCTTTAGGTGTCCTCCTTGGGATAGCGTCATTTAAAGAACGAGGGTCAGCAGAATGTAAAAAAAAAAAAAATAAAATAAAAAAAAAAAAATAAAACGGAAAAAGAATCTGGAAAAAAACTGTGAAAAAAACCGAAGGAGCTTGCCAAAGATGAGGCCATTACGGCTCGCCTTTAGGTGTCCTCCTCGGGATAGCGTAATTTAAAGAACGAGGGTCAGCAGAACGTAATAAAAAAAAAAAAACGGAAAAAGAATCTGGAAAAAAACTGTGAAAAAAACCGAAGGAGCTTGCCAAAGATGAGGCCATTACGGCTCGCCTTTAGGTGTCCTCCTCGGGATAGCGTAATTTAAAGAACGAGGGTCAGCAGAACGTAAAAAAAAAAAAAAAAAAAAAAAGGGAAAAAGGGAAAAAAATCTGGAAAAAAACTGTGAAAAAAACCGAAGGAGCTTGCCAAAGATGAGGCCATTACGGCTCGCCTTTAGGTGTCCTCCTCGGGATAGCGTAATTTAAAGAACGAGGGTCGGCAGAACGTTAAAAAAAAAAAAAAAAAAAAAAAAAAAAAAAAACCCGGAAAAAAATCTGTAAAAAAACTGTGAAAAAACCGGAGGAGCTTGCCAAAGATGAGGCCATACGGCTCGCCTTTAGGTGTCCTCCTCGGGATAGCGTCATTTAAAGAACGAGGGTCAGCAGAATGTAAAAAAATAAAAAAATAAAAAAAATAAAAAAATAAAAAAAAATAACGGAAAAAGAATCTGGAAAAAAACTGTGAAAAAAACCGAAGGAGCTTGCCAAAGATGAGGCCATTACGGCTCGCCTTTAGGTGTCCTCCTCGGGATAGCGTAATTTAAAGAACGAGGGTCAGCAGAACGTATAAAAAAAAATTAAAAAAAAAAAAAAAAACGTAAAAAGAATCTGGAAAAAAGCTGTGAAAAAAACCGAAGGAGCTTGCCAAAGATGAGGCCATACGGCTCGCCTTTAGGTGTCCTCCTCGGGATAGCGTCATTTAAAGAACGAGGGTCAGCAGAATGTAAAAAAAAAAAAAAAAAATAACGGAAAAAGAATCTGGAAAAAAACTGTGAAAAAAACCGAAGGAGCTTGCCAAAGATGAGGCCATACGGCTCGCCTTTAGGTGTCCTCCTTGGGATAGCGTCATTTAAAGAACGAGGGTCAGCAGAATGTAAAAAAAAAAAAAAAAAAAAAAAAAAAAAAAAAAAAAACGGAAAAAGAATCTGGAAAAAAACTGTGAAAAAAACCGAAGGAGCTTGCCAAAGATGAGGCCATTACGGCTCGCCTTTAGGTGTCCTCCTCGGGATAGCGTAATTTAAAGAACGAGGGTCAGCAGAACGTAATAAAAAAAAAAAAACGGAAAAAAAATCTGGAAAAAAACTGTGAAAAAAACCGAAGGAGCTTGCCAAAGATGAGGCCATTACGGCTCGCCTTTAGGTGTCCTCCTCGGGATAGCGTCATTTAAAGAACGAGGGTCAGCAGAATGTAAAAAAAAAAAATAAAAAAAATAACGGAAAAAGAATCTGGAAAAAAACTGTGAAAAAAACCGAAGGAGCTTGCCAAAGATGAGGCCATACGGCTCGCCTTTAGGTGTCGTCCTTGGGATAGCGTCATTTAAAGAACGAGGGTCAGCAGAATGTAAAAAAAAAAATAAAAAATAAAAAATAAAAAAAAATAAATAAATAAAACGGTAAAAGAATCTGGAAAAAAACTGTGAAAAAAACCGAAGGAGCTTGCCAAAGATGAGGCCATTACGGCTCGCCTTTAGGTGTCCTCCTCGGGATAGCGTCATTTAAAGAACGAGGGTCAGCAGAATGTAAAAAAAAAAAAAAAAAAATAACGGATAAAGAATCTGGAAAAAAACTGTGAAAAAAACCGAAGGAGCTTGCCAAAGATGAGGCCATACGGCTCGCCTTTAGGTGTCCTCCTTGGGATAGCGTCATTTAAAGAACGAGTGTCAGCAGAATGTAAAAAAAAATAAAATAAAATAAAATAAAAAAAAAAATAAAACGGAAAAAGAATCTGGAAAAAACTGTGAAAAAAACCGAAGGAGCTTGCCAAAGATGAGGCCATTACGGCTCGCCTTATGTGTCCTCCTCGGGATAGCGTAATTTAAAGAACGAGGGTCAGCAGAACGTAATAAAAAAAAAAAAAAAACGGAAAAAAAATCTGGAAAAAAACTGTGAAAAAAACCGAAGGAGCTTGACAAAGATGAGGCCATTACGGCTCGCCTTTAGGTGTCCTTCTCGGGATAGCGTCATTTAAAGAACGAGGGTCAGCAGAACGTATAAAAAAAAAAAAAAAAAAACGGAAAAAGAATCTGGAAAAAAACTGTGAAAAAAACCGAAGGAGCTTGCCAAAGATGAGGCCATTACGGCTCGCCTTTAGGTGTCCTCCTCGGGATAGCGTAATTTAAAGAACGAGGGTCAGCAGAATGTAAAAAAAAAAAATAAAAAAAATAAAAAAAAAATAACGGAAAAAGAATCTGGAAAAAAGCTGTGAAAAAAACCGAAGGAGCTTGCCAAAGATGAGGCCATACGGCTCGCCTTTAGGTGTCCTCCTCGGGATAGCGTCATTTAAAGAACGAGGGTCAGCAGAATGTAAAAAAAAAAAAAAAAAAAAATAACGGAAAAAGAATCTGGAAAAAAACTGTGAAAAAAACCGAAGGAGCTTGCCAAAGATGAGGCCATACGGCTCGCCTTTAGGTGTCCTCCTTGGGATAGCGTCATTTAAAGAACGAGGGTCAGCAGAATGTAAAAAAATAAAAAATAAAAAAAAAATAAATAAAACGGAAAAAGAATCTGGAAAAAAACTGTGAAAAAAACCGAAGGAGCTTGCCAAAGATGAGGCCATTACGGCTCGCCTTTAGGTGTCCTCCTCGGGATAGCGTAATTTAAAGAACGAGGGTCAGCAGAACGTAATAAAAAAAAAAAAAAACGGAAAAAAAATCTGGAAAAAAACTGTGAAAAAAACCGAAGGAGCTTGCCAAAGATGAGGCCATTACGGCTCGCCTTTAGGTGTCCTTCTCGGGATAGCGTCATTTAAAGAACGAGGGTTAGCAGAACGTATAAAAAAAAAAAAAAAAAAAAAAAAAAAAAAACGGAAAAAGAATCTGGAAAAAAACTGTGAAAAAAACCGAAGGAGCTTGCCAAAGATGAGGCCATTACGGCTCGCCTTTAGGTGTCCTCCTCGGGATAGCGTAATTTAAAGAACGAGGGTCAGCAGAACGTAAAAAAAAAAAAAAAAAAAAAAAAGGGAAAAAGGGAAAAAAATCTGGAAAAAAACTGTGAAAAAAACCGAAGGAGCTTGCCAAAGATGAGGCCATTACGGCTCGCCTTTAGGTGTCCTCCTCGGGATAGCGTAATTTAAAGAACGAGGGTCGGCAGAACGTTAAAAAAAAAAAAAAAAAAAAAAAAAAAAAAAAAACCCGGAAAAAAATCTGTAAAAAAACTGTGAAAAAACCGGAGGAGCTTGCCAAAGATGAGGCCATACGGCTCGCCTTTAGGTGTCCTCCTCGGGATAGCGTCATTTAAAGAACGAGGGTCAGCAGAATGTAAAAAAATAAAAAAATAAAAAAAATAAAAAAAAATAACGGAAAAAGAATCTGGAAAAAAACTGTGAAAAAAACCGAAGGAGCTTACCAAAGATGAGGCCATTACGGCTCGCCTTTAGGTGTCCTCCTCGGGATAGCGTAATTTAAAGAACGAGGGTCAGCAGAACGTATAAAAAAAAAATTAAAAAAAAAAAAAAAAACGTAAAAAGAATCTGGAAAAAAGCTGTGAAAAAAACCGAAGGAGCTTGCCAAAGATGAGGCCATACGGCTCGCCTTTAGGTGTCCTCCTCGGGATAGCGTCATTTAAAGAACGAGGGTCAGCAGAATATAAAAAAAAAAAAAAAAAAAAAATAACGGAAAAAGAATCTGGAAAAAAACTGTGAAAAAAACCGAAGGAGCTTGCCAAAGATGAGGCCATACGGCTCGCCTTTAGGTGTCCTCCTTGGGATAGCGTCATTTAAAGAACGAGGGTCAGCAGAATGTAAAAAAAAAAAAAAAAAAAAAAAAAAAAAAAAAAAAAAAACGGAAAAAGAATCTGGAAAAAAACTGTGAAAAAAACCGAAGGAGCTTGCCAAAGATGAGGCCATTACGGCTCGCCTTTAGGTGTCCTCCTCGGGATAGCGTAATTTAAAGAACGAGGGTCAGCAGAACGTAATAAAAAAAAAAAAAAAAACGGGAAAAAAATCTGGAAAAAAACTGTGAAAAAAACCGAAGGAGCTTGCCAAAGATGAGGCCATTACGGCTCACCTTTAGGTGTCCTTCTCGGGATAGCGTCATTTAAAGAACGAGGGTCAGCAGAATGTATAAAAAAAAAAAAAAAAAAAAAAAAAAAAAAAAAAAACGGAAAAAGAATCTGGAAAAAAACTGTGAAAAAAACCGAAGGAGCTTGCCAAAGATGAGGCCATTACGGCTCGCCTTGAGGTGTCCTCCTCGGGATAGCGTAATTTAAAGAACGAGGGTCAGCAGAACGTAAAAAAAAAAAAAAAAAAAAAAAAAAAAAACTGAAAAAGAATCTGGAAAAAAACTGTGAAAAAATCCGAAGGAGCTTGCCAAAGATGAGGCCATACGGCTCGCCTTTAGGTGTCCTCCTCGGGATAGCGTCATTTAAAGAACGAGGGTCAGCAGAATGTAAAAAAAAAAAAAATAAAAAAAATAACGGAAAAAGAATCTGGAAAAAAACTGTGAAAAAAACCGAAGGAGCTTGCCAAAGATGAGGCCATACGGCTCGCCTTTAGGTGTCCTCCTTGGGATAGCGTCATTTAAAGAACGAGGGTCACCAGAATGTAAAAAAAAAAAAATAAAACGAAAAAAGAATCTGGAAAAAAACTGTGAAAAAAACCGAAGGAGCTTGCCAAAGATGAGGCCATTACGGCTCGCCTTTAGGTGTCCTCCTCGGGATAGCGTAATTTAAAGAACGAGGGTCAGCAGAACGTAATAAAAAAAAAAAAAACGGAAAAAAAATATGGAAAAAAACTGTGAAAAAAACCGAAGGAGCTTGCCAATGATGACGCCATTACGGCTCGCCTTTAGGTGTCCTTCTCGGGATAGCGTCATTTAAAGAACGAGGGTCAGCAGAACGTATAAAAAAAAAAAAAAAAAAAAAAAAAAACGGAAAAAGAATCTGGAAAAAAACTGTGAAAAAAACCGAAGGAGCTTGCCAAAGATGAGGCCATTACGGCTCGCCTTTAGGTGTCCTCCTCGGGATAGCATAATTTAAAGAACGAGGGTCAGCAGAACGTAAAAAAAAAAAAAAAAAAAAGGGAAAAAGGGAAAAAAATCTGGAAAAAAACTGTGAAAAAAACCGAAGGAGCTTGCCAAAGATGAGGCCATTACGGCTCGCCTTTAGGTGTCCTCCTCGGGATAGCGTAATTTAAAGAACGAGGGTCAGCAGAATGTAAAAAAAAAAAAAAAAAATAACGGAAAAAGAATCTGGAAAAAAACTGTGAAAAAAACCGAAGGAGCGCTTGCCAAAGATGAGGCCATTACGGCTCGCCTTTAGGTGTCCTCCTCGGGATAGCGTAATTTAAAGAACGAGGGTCAGCAGAACGTAAAAAAAAAAAAAAAAAAAAAAAAAAAAAAAAAAAAACGGAAAAAGAATCTGGAAAAAAACTGTGAAAAAATCCGAAGGAGCTTGCCAAAGATGAGGCCATACGGCTCGCCTTTAGGTGTCCTCCTCGGGATAGCGTCATTTAAAGAACGAGGGTCAGCAGAATGAAAAAAAAAAAAAAATAAAAAAAAATAACGGAAAAAGAATCTGGAAAAAAACTGTGAAAAAAACCGAAGGAGCTTGCCAAAGATGAGGCCATACGGCTCGCCTTTAGGTGTCCTCCTTGGGATAGCGTCATTTAAAGAACGAGGGTCAGCAGAATGTAAAAAAAAAAAAAATAAAACGAAAAAAGAATCTGGAAAAAAACTGTGAAAAAAACCGAAGGAGCTTGCCAAAGATGAGGCCATTACGGCTCGCCTTTAGGTGTCCTCCTCGGGATAGCGTAATTTAAAGAACGAGGGTCAGCAGAACGTAATAAAAAAAAAAAAACGGAAAAAAAATATGGAAAAAAACTGTGAAAAAAACCGAAGGAGCTTGCCAATGATGACGCCATTACGGCTCGCCTTTAGGTGTCCTTCTCGGGATAGCGTCATTTAAAGAACGAGGGTCAGCAGAACGTATAAAAAAAAAAAAAAAAAAAACAGAAAAAGAATCTGGAAAAAAACTGTGAAAAAAACCGAAGGAGCTTGCCAAAGATGAGGCCATTACGGCTCGCCTTTAGGTGTCCTCCACGGGATAGCGTAATTTAAAGAACGAGGGTCAGCAGAACGTAATAAAAAAAAAAAAAAAAAACGGAAAAAAAATCTGGAAAAAAACTGTGAAAAAAACCGAAGGAGCTCGCCAAAGATGAGGCCATTACGGCTCGCCTTTAGGTGTCCTCCTCGGGATAGCGTAATTTAAAGAACGAGGGTCAGCAGAACGTAATAAAAAAAAAAAAAAAAACGGGAAAAAAATCTGGAAAAAAACTGTGAAAAAAACCGAAGGAGCTTGCCAAAGATGAGGCCATTACGGCTCGCCTTTAGGTGTCCTTCTCGGGATAGCGTCATTTAAAGAACGAGGGTCAGCAGAATGTATAAAAAAAAAAAAAAAAAAAAAAAAAAAACGGAAAAAGAATCTGGAAAAAAACTGTGAAAAAAACCGAAGGAGCTTGCCAAAGATGAGGCCATTACGGCTCGCCTTTAGGTGTCCTCCTCGGGATAGCGTAATTTAAAGAACGAGGGTCAGCAGAACGTAAAAAAAAAAAAAAAAAAAAAAAAAAAAAAAAAAAAAAAAAAAAAAAAAAAAAAAAAAAAAAGGGAAAAAGGGAAAAAAATCTGGAAAAAAACTGTGAAAAAAACCGAAGGAGCTTGCCAAAGATGAGGCCATTACGGCTCGCCTTTAGGTGTCCTCCTCGGGATAGCGTAATTTAAAGAACGAGGGTCAGCAGAATGTAAAAAAAAAAAAAAAAAAATAACGGAAAAAGAATCTGGAAAAAAACTGTGAAAAAAACCGAAGGAGCGCTTGCCAAAGATGAGGCCATTACGGCTCGCCTTTAGGTGTCCTCCTCGGGATAGCGTAATTTAAAGAACGAGGGTCAGCAGAACGTAAAAAAAAAAAAAAAAAAAAAAAAAAAAAAAAAAAAACGGAAAAAGAATCTGGAAAAAAACTGTGAAAAAATCCGAAGGAGCTTGCCAAAGATGAGGCCATACGGCTCGCCTTTAGGTGTCCTCCTCGGGATAGCGTCATTTAAAGAACGAGGGTTAGCAGAATGTAAAAAAAAAAAAAATAAAAAAAAATAACGGAAAAAGAATCTGGAAAAAAACTGTGAAAAAAACCGAAGGAGCTTGCCAAAGATGAGGCCATACGGCTCGCCTTTAGGTGTCCTCCTTGGGATAGCGTCATTTAAAGAACGAGGGTCAGCAGAATGTAAAAAAAAAAAAAAAAAGAAAACGGAAAAAGAATCTGGAAAAAAACTGTGAAAAAAACCGAAGGAGCTTGCCAAAGATGAGGCCATTACGGCTCGCCTTTAGGTGTCCTTCTCGGGATAGCGTCATTTAAAGAACGAGGGTCAGCAGAACGTATAAAAAAAAAAAAAAAAAAAAAAAAAAAAAAAAAAACGGAAAAAGAATCTGGAAAAAAACTGTGAAAAAAACCGAAGGAGCTTGCCAAAGATGAGGCCATTACGGCTCGCCTTTAGGTGTCCTCCTCGGGATAGCATAATTTAAAGAACGAGGGTCAGCAGAACGTAAAAAAAAAAAAAAAAAAAAAAAAAAAAAAAGGGAAAAAGGGAAAAAAATCTGGAAAAAAACTGTGAAAAAAACCGAAGGAGCTTGCCAAAGATGAGGCCATTACGGCTCGCCTTTAGGTGTCCTCCTCGGGATAGCGTAATTTAAAGAACGAGGGTCGGCAGAACGTTAAAAAAAAAAAAATAAAAAAAAAACCCGGAAAAAAATCTGTAAAAAAACTGTGAAAAAACCGGAGGAGCTTGCCAAAGATGAGGCCATACGGCTCGCCTTTAGGTGTCCTCCTCGGGATAGCGTCATTTAAAGAACGAGGGTCAGCAGAATGTAAAAAAATAAAAAAAATAAAAAAAATAACGGAAAAAGAATCTGGAAAAAAACTGTGAAAAAAACCGAAGCAGCTTGCCAAAGATGAGGCCATTACGGCTCGCCTTTAGGTGTCCTCCTCGGGATAGCGTAATTTAAAGAACGAGGGTCAGCAGAACGTATAAAAAAAAAAAAAAAAAAAAAAAAAAAAACGTAAAAAGAATCTGGAAAAAGCTGTGAAAAAAACCGAAGGAGCTTGCCAAAGATGAGGCCATACGGCTCGCCTTTAGGTGTCCTCCTCGGGATAACGTCATTTAAAGAACGAGGGTCAGCAGAATGTTAAAAAAAAAAAAAAAATAACAGAAAAAGAATCTGGAAAAAAACAGTGAAAAAAACCGAAGGAGCTTGCCAAAGATGAGGCCATACGGCTCGCCTTTAGGTGTCCTCCTTGGGATAGCGTCATTTAAAGAACGAGGGTCAGCAGAATGTAAAAAAAAAAAAAAAAAGAAAACGGAAAAAGAATCTGGAAAAAAACTGTGAAAAAAACCGAAGGAGCTTGCCAAAGATGAGGCCATTACGGCTCGCCTTTAGGTGTCCTCGGGATAGCGTAATTTAAAGAACGAGGGTCAGCAGAGCGTAATAAAAAAAAAAAAAAAACGGGAAAAAAATCTGGAAAAAAACTGTGAAAAAAACTGAAGGAGCTTGCCAAAGATGAGGCCATTACGGCTCGCCTTTAGGTGTCCTTCTCGGGATAGCGTCATTTAAAGAACGAGGGTCAGCAGAACGTATAAAAAAAAAAAAAAAAAAAAAAAACGGAAAAAGAATCTGGAAAAAAACTGTGAAAAAAACCGAAGGAGCTTGCCAAAGATGAGGCGCCATTACGGCTCGCCTTTAGGTGTCCTCCTCGGGATAGCGTAATTTAAAGAACGAGGGTCAGCAGAACGTAAAAAAAAAAAAAAAAAAAAAAAAAAAAAAAAGGAAAAGGAAAAAAATCTGGAAAAAAACTGTGAAAAAACCGAAGGAGCTTGCCAAAGATGAGGCCATTACGGCTCGCCTTTAGGTGTCCTCCTCGGGATAGCGTAATTTAAAGAACGAGGGTCAGCAGAACGTTAAAAAAAAAAAAAAAAACCGGAAAAAAATCTGTAAAAAAACTGTGAAAAAACCGAAGGAGCTTGCCAAAGATGAGGCCATACGGCTCGCCTTTAGGTGTCCTCCTCGGGATAGCGTCATTTAAAGAACGAGGGTCAGCAGAATGAAATAAATAAAAAAATAAAAAAAATAAAAAAAAAATAACGGAAAAAGAATCTGGAAAAAAACTGTGAAAAAAACCGAAGGAGCTTGCCAAAGATGAGGCCATTACGGCTCGCCTTTAGGTGTCCTCCTCGGGATAGCGTAATTTAAAGATCGAGGGTCAGCAGAACGTATAAAAAAAAAAAAAAAAAAAAAAACGTAAAAAGAATCTGGAAAAAAGCTGTGAAAAAAACCGAAGGAGCTTGCCAAAAGATGAGGCCATTACGGCTCGCCTTTAGGTGTCCTCCTCGGGATAGCGTCATTTAAAGAACGAGGGTCAGCAGAAATGTAAAAAAAAAAAAATAAACGGAAAAAGAATCTGGAAAAAAACTGTGAAAAAAACCGAAGGAGCTTGCCAAAGATGAGGCCATTACGGCTCGCCTTTAGGTGTCCTCCTCGGGATAGCGTCATTTAAAGAACGAGGGTCAGCAGAATGTAAAAAAAAAAAAAAAAAAAAAAAAAAAAAAAAAAAAAAAAAAAAAAAAAAAACGGAAAAAGAATCTGGAAAAAAAACTGTGAAAAAAAACCGAAGGAGCTTGCCAAAGATGAGGCCATTACGGCTCGCCTTTAGGTGTCCTCCTCGGGATAGCGTAATTTAAAGAACGAGGGTCAGCAGAACGTAATAAAAAAAAAAAAAAAAAAACGGAAAAAAAATCTGGAAAAAAACTGTGAAAAAAACCCGAAGGAGCTTGCCAAAGATGAGGACCATTACGGCTCGCCTTTAGGTGTCCTCCTCGGGATAGCGTCATTTAAAGAACGAGGGTCAGCAGAAACGTATAAAAAAAAAAAAAAAAAAAAAAAAAAAAAAAAAACGGAAAAAGAATCTGGAAAAAAACTGTGAAAAAAACCGAAGGAGCTTGCCAAAGATGAGGCCATTACGGCTCGCCTTTAGGTGTCCTCCTCGGGATAGCGTCATTTAAAGAACGAGGGTCAGCAGAACGTATAAAAAAAAAAAAAAAAAAAAAACGAAAAAGAATCTGGAAAAAACTGTGAAAAAAACCGAAGGAGCTTGACAAAAGATGAGGCCATTACGGCTCGCCTTTAGGTGTCCTCCTCGGGATAGCGTAATTTAAAGAACGAGGGGTCAGCAGAACGTTAAAAAAAAAAAAAAAAAGGAAAAGAATCTGGAAAAAAAACTGTGAAAAAAACCGAAGGAGCTTGCCAAAGATGAGGCCATTACGGCTCGCCTTTAGGTGTCCCTCCTCGGGATAGCGTAATTTAAAGAACGAGGGTCAGCAGAACGTTAAAAAAAAAAAAAAAAAAAAAAACCGGAAAAAAATCTGGAAAAAAACTGTGAAAAAAACCGAAGGAGCTTGCCAAAGATGAGGCCATTACGGCTCGCCTTTAGGTGTCCTCCTCGTTTAAAGAACGAGGGTCAGCAGAATGTAAAAAAAAAAAATAAAAAAAATAAAAAAAATAACGGAAAAAGAATCTGGAAAAAAACTGTGAAAAAAACCGAAGGAGCGCTTGCCAAAGATGAGGCCATTACGGCTCGCCTTTAGGTGTCCTCCTCGGGATAGCGTAATTTAAAGAACGAGGGTCAGCAGAACGTAAAAAAAAAAAAAAAAAAAAAAAAAAAAAAAAAAAAAAAAAAAAAAAACGGAAAAAGAATCTGGAAAAAAACTGTGAAAAAAACCAAAGGAGCTTGCCAAAGATGAGGCCATACGGCTCGCCTTTAGGTGTCCTCCTCGGGATAGCGTCATTTAAAAAACGAGGGTCAGCAAAATGTAAAAAAAAAAAAAAAAAACGGAAAAAGAATCTGGAAAAAAACTGTGAAAAAAACCGAAGGAGCTTGCCAAAGATGAGGCCATACGGCTCGCCTTTAGGTGTCCTCCTCGGGATAGCGTCATTTAAAGAACGAGGGTCAGCAGAATGTAAAAAAAAATAAAATAAAATAAAAAAAAAAATAAAACGGAAAAAGAATCTGGAAAAAAACTGTGAAAAAAACCGAAGGAGCTTGCCAAAGATGAGGCCATTACGGCTCGCCTTTAGGTGTCCTCCTCGGGATAGCGTAATTTAAAGAACGAGGGTCAGCAGAACGTAATAAAAAAAAAAAACGGAAAAAAAATCTGGAAAAAAACTGTGAAAAAAACCGAAGGAGCTTGCCAAAGATGAGGCCATTACGGCTCGCCTTTAGGTGTCCTTCTCGGGATAGCGTCATTTAAAAAACGAGGGTCAGCAGAACGTATAAAAAAAAAAAAAAAAAAAAAAAAAAAAAAACGGAAAAAGAATCTGGAAAAAAACTGTGAAAAAAACCGAAGGAGCTTGCCAAAGATGAGGCCATTACGGCTCGCCTTTAGGTGTCCTCCTCGGGATAGCGTAATTTAAAGAACGAGGGTTAGCAGAACGTAAAAAAAAAAAAAAAAAAAAAGGGAAAAAGGGAAAAAAATCTGGAAAAAAACTGTGAAAAAAACCGAAGGAGCTTGCCAAAGATGAGGCCATTACGGCTCGCCTTTAGGTGTCCTCCTCGGGATAGCGTAATTTAAAGAACGAGGGTCGGCAGAACGTTAAAAAAAAAAAAAAAAAAAAAAAAAAAAAAACCCGGAAAAAAATCTGTAAAAAACTGTGAAAAAACCGGAGGAACTTGCCAAAGATGAGGCCATACGGCTCACCTTTAGGTGTCCTCCTCGGGATAGTGTCATTTAAAGAACGAGGGTCAGCAGAATGTAAAAAAAAAAATAAAAAAATAAAAAAAAATAACGGAAAAAGAATCTGGAAAAAAACTGTGAAAAAAACCGAAGGAGCTTGCCAAAGATGAGGCCATTACGGCTCGCCTTTAGGTGTCCTCCTCGGGATAGCGTAATTTAAAGAACGAGGGTCAGCAGAACGTATAAAAAAAAAAAAAAAAAAAAAAAAAAAACGTAAAAAGAATCTGGAAAAAAGCTGTGAAAAAAACCGAAGGAGCTTGCCAAAGATGAGGCCATACGGCTCGCCTTTAGGTGTCCTCCTCGGGATAGCGTCATTTAAAGAACGAGGGTCAGCAGAATGTAAAAAAAAAAAATAAAAAAAAAAATAACGGAAAAAGAATCTGGAAAAAAACTGTGAAAAAAACCGAAGGAGCTTGCCCAAGATGAGGCCATTACGGCTCGCCTTTAGGTGTCCTCCTTGGGATAGCGTGATTTAAAGAACGAGGGTCAGCAGAATGTAAAAAAAAAAAAAAAAAAAAAAAAAAACGGAAAAAAAATCTGGAAAAAAACTGTGAAAAAAACCGAAGGAGCTTGCCAAAGATGAGGCCATTACGGCTCGCCTTTAGGTGTCCTCCTCGGGATAGCGTAATTTAAAGAACGAGGGTCAGCAGAACGTAATAAAAAAAAAAAAAAAAAAAAACGGAAAAAAAATCTGGAAAAAAACTGTGAAAAAAACCGAAGGAGCTTGCCAAAGATGAGGCCATTACGGCTCGCCTTTAGGTGTCCTCCTCGGGATAGCGTCATTTAAAGAACGAGGGTCAGCAGAACGTATAAAAAAAAAAAAAAAAAAAAACGGAAAAAGAATCTGGAAAAAAACTGTGAAAAAACCGAAGGAGCTTGACAAAGATGAGGCCATTACGGCTCGCCTTTAGGTGTCCTCCTCGGGATAGCGTCATTTAAAGAACGAGGGTCAGCAGAACGTATAAAAAAAAAAAAAAAAAACGGAAAAAGAATCTGGAAAAAAACTGTGAAAAAACCGAAGGAGCTTGACAAAGATGAGGCCATTACGGCTCGCCTTTAGGTGTCCTCCTCGGGATAGCGTAATTTAAAGAACGAGGGTCAGCAGAACGTTAAAAAAAAAAAAAAAAAAGGAAAAAAATCTGGAAAAAAACTGTGAAAAAAACCGAAGGAGCTTGCCAAAGATGAGGCCATTACGGCTTGCCTTTAGGTGTCCTCCTCGGGATAGTGTAATTTAAAGAACGAGGGTCGGCAGAACGTTAAAAAAAAAAAAAAAAACCCGGAAAAAAATCTGTAAAAAAACTGTGAAAAAACCGTAGGAGCTTGCCAAAGATGAGGCCATACGGCTCGCCTTTAGGTGTCCTCCTCGGGATAGCGTCATTTAAAGAACGAGGGTCAGCAGAATGTAAAAAAAAAAAATAAAAAAAATAAAAAAAATAACGGAAAAAGAATCTGGAAAAAAACTGTGAAAAAAACCGAAGGAGCGCTTGCCAAAGATGAGGCCATTACGGCTCGCCTTTAGGTGTCCTCCTCGGGATAGCGTAATTTAAAGAACGAGGGTCAGCAGAACGTAAAAAAAAAAAAAAAAAAAAAAAAAAAAAAAAAAACGGAAAAAGAATCTGGAAAAAAACTGTGAAAAAAACCGAAGGAGCTTGCCAAAGATGAGGCCATACGGCTCGCCTTTAGGTGTCCTCCTCGGGATAGCGTCATTTAAAGAACGAGGGTCAGCAGAATGTAAAAAATAAAAAAAAAAAAAAACGGAAAAAGAATCTGGAAAAAAACTGTGAAAAAAACCGAAGGAGCTTGCCAAAGATGAGGCCATTACGGCTCGCCTTTAGGTGTCCTCCTCGGGATACGTAATTTAAAGAACGAGGGTCAGCAGAACGTTAAAAAAAAATAATAATAAAATAAAATAAAAAAAAATAACGTAAAAAGAATCTGGAAAAAAACTGTGAAAAACACCGAAGGAGCTTGCCAAAGATGAGGCCATTACGGCTCGCCTTTAGGTGTCCTCCTCGGGATAGCGTAATTTAAAGAAAGAGGGTCAGCAGAAAGTTAAAAAAAAAAAAAAAAAAAAAAAAAAAAAAAAAACCGGAAAAAAATCTGTAAAAAAACTGTGAAAAAACCGGACGAGCTTGCCAAAGATGAGGCCATACGGCTCGCCTTTAGGTGTCCTCCTCGGGATAGCGTCATTAAAAGAACGAGGGTTAGCAGAATGAAAAAAAAAATAAAAAAAAAATAACGGAAAAAGAATCTGGAAAAAAACTGTGAAAAAAACCGAAGGAGCTTGCCAAAGATGAGGCCATTACGGCTCGCCTTTAGGTGTCCTCCTCGGGATAGCGTAATTTAAAGAACGAGGGTCAGGAGAACGTATAAAAAAAAAAAAAAAAAAAACGGAAAAAGAATCTGGAAAAAAACTGTGAAAAAAAACGAAGGAGCTTGCCAAAGATGAGGCCATACGGCTCGCCTTTAGGTGTCCTCCTCGGGATAGCGTCATTTAAAGAACGAGGGTCAGCAGAATGTAAAAAAAAAAAAAAAAAAAAAAAAAAAAAAAAACGGAAAAAGATTCTGGAAAAAAACTGTGAAAAAAACCGAAGGAGCTTGCCAAAAATGAGGCCATTACGGCTCGCCGTTAGGTGTCCTCCTCGGGATAGCGTAATTTAAAGAACGAGGGTCAGCAGAACGTAAAAAAAAAAAAAAAAAAAAAAAAAAACGGAAAAAGAATCTGGAAAAAAACTGTGAAAAAAACCGAAGGAGCTTGCCAAAGATGAGGCCATACGGCTCGCCTTTAGGTGTCCTCCTCGGGATAGCGTCATTTAAAGAACGAGGGTCAGCAGAATGTAAAAAAAAAAAAATAAAAAATAAAAAAAAATAACGGAAAAAGAATCTGGAAAAAAACTGTGAAAAAAATCGAAGGAGCTTGCCAAAGATGAGGCCATTACGGCTCGCCTTTAGGTGTCCTCCTCGGGATAGCGTCATTTAAAAAACGAGGGTCAGCAGAATGTAAAAAAAAAAAAAAAAAAAAAACGGAAAAAGAATCTGGAAAAAAACTGTGAAAAAAACCGAAGGAGCTTGCCAAAGATGAGGCCATACGGCTCGCCTTTAGGTGTCCTCCTCGGGATAGCGTCATTTAAAGAACGAGGGTCAGCAGAATGTAAAAAATAAAAAAAAAAAAAACGAAAAAAGAATCTGGAAAAAAACTGTGAAAAAAACCGAAGGAGCTTGCCAAAGATGAGGCCATTACGGCTCGCCTTTAGGTGTCCTCCTCGGGATAGCGTAATTTAAAGAACGAGGGTCAGCAGAACGTTAAAAAAAAATAATAATAAAATAAAATAAAAAAAATAACGTAAAAAGAATCTGGAAAAAAACTGTGAAAAACACCGAAGGAGCTTGCCAAAGATGAGGCCATTACGGCTCGCCTTTAGGTGTTCTCCTCGGGATAGCGTAATTTAAAGAAAGAGGGTCAGCAGAAAGTTAAAAAAAAAAAAAAAAAAAAAAAAACCGGAAAAAAATCTGTAAAAAAACTGTGAAAAAACCGGACGAGCTTGCCAAAGATGAGGCCATACGGCTCGCCTTTAGGTGTCCTCCTCGGGATAGCGTCATTTAAAGAACGAGGGTCAGCAGAACGTATAAAAAAAAAAAAAAAAAAAAACGGAAAAAGAATCTGGAAAAAAACTGTGAAAAAAAACGAAGGAGCTTGCCAAAGATGAGGCCATACGGCTCGCCTTTAGGTGTCCTCCTCGGGATAGCGTAATTTAAAGAACGAGGGTCAGCAGAACGTATAAAAAAAAAAAAAAAAAAAAAAAAAAAAAAAAACGGAAAAAAATCTGGAAAAAAACTGTGAAAAAAAACGAAGGAGCTTGCCAAAGATGAGGCCATACGGCTCGCCTTTAGGTGTCCTCCTCGGGATAGCGTCATTTAAAGAACGAGGGTCAGCAGAATGTAAAAAAAAAAAAAAAAAAAAAAAAAAAAAAAAAAAAAAAAAAAAACGGAAAAAGAATCTGGAAAAAAACTGTGAAAAAAACCGAAGGAGCTTGCCAAAAATGAGGCCATTACGGCTCGCCGTTAGGTGTCCTCCTCGGGATAGCGTAATTTAAAGAACGAGGGTCAGCAGAACGTAAAAAAAAAAAAAAAAAAAAAAAAAACGGAAAAAGAATCTGGAAAAAAACTGTGAAAAAAACCGAAGGAGCTTGCCAAAGATGAGGCCATACGGCTCGCCTTTAGGTGTCCTCCTCGGGATAGCGTCATTTAAAGAACGAGGGTCAGCAGAATGTAAAAAAAATAAAAAATAAAAAATAAAAAAAAATAACGGAAAAAGAATCTGGAAAAAAACTGTGAAAAAAATCGAAGGAGCTTGCCAAAGATGAGGCCATTACGGCTCGCCTTTAGGTGTCCTCCTCGGGATAGCGTCATTTAAAAAACGAGGGTCAGCAGAATGTAAAAAAAAAAAAAAAAAAACCGAAAAAGAATCTGGAAAAAAACTGTGAAAAAAACCGAAGGAGCTTGCCAAAGATGAGGCCATACGGCTCGCCTTTAGGTGTCCTCCTCGGGATAGCGTCATTTAAAGAACGAGGGTCAGCAGAATGTAAAAAATAATAAAAAAAAAAAAACGAAAAAAGAATCTGGAAAAAAACTGTGAAAAAAACCGAAGGAGCTTGCCAAAGATGAGGCCATTACGGCTCGCCTTTAGGTGTCCTCCTCGGGATAGCGTAATTTAAAGAACGAGGGTCAGCAGAACGTTAAAAAAAAATAATAATAAAATAAAATAAAAAAAATAACGTAAAAAGAATCTGGAAAAAAACTGTGAAAAACACCGAAGGAGCTTGCCAAAGATGAGGCCATTACGGCTCGCCTTTAGGTGTCCTCCTCGGGATAGCGTAATTTAAAGAACGAGGGTCAGCAGAAAGTTAATAAAAAAAAAAAAAAAAAAAAAAACCGGAAAAAAATCTGTAAAAAAACTGTGAAAAAACCGGACGAGCTTGCCAAAGATGAGGCCATACGGCTCGCCTTTAGGTGTCCTCCTCGGGATAGCGTCATTAAAAGAACGAGGGTTAGCAGAATGTAAAAAAAAAAATAAAAAAAAAAATAACGGAAAAAGAATCTGGAAAAAAACTGTGAAAAAAACCGAAGGAGCTTGCCAAAGATGAGGCCATTACGGCTCGCCTTTAGGTGTCCTCCTCGGGATAGCGTAATTTAAAGAACGAGGGTCAGCAGAACGTATAAAAAAAAAAAAAAAAAAAAAAAAAAAAAAAAAACAGAAAAAGAATCTGGAAAAAAACTGTGAAAAAAACCGAAGGAGCTTGCCAAAGATGAGGCCATACGGCTCGCCTTTAGGTGTCCTCCTCGGGATAGCGTCATTTAAAGAACGAGGGTCAGCAGAATGTAAAAAAAAAAAAAAAAAAAAAAAAAAAAAAAAACGGAAAAAGAATCTGGAAAAAAATTGTGAAAAAAACCGAAGGAGCTTGCCAAAAATGAGGCCATTACGGCTCGCCTTTAGGTGTCCTCCTCGGGATAGCGTAATTTAAAGAACGAGGGTCAGCAGAACGTAAAAAAAAAAAAAAAAAAAAAAAAAAAAAAAAAAAAAAAAAAAAAAAAAAAAAAAAAAAAAAAAACGGAAAAAGAATCTGGAAAAAAACTGTGAAAAAAACCGAAGGAGCTTGCCAAAGATGAGGCCATACGGCTCGCCTTTAGGTGTCCTCCTCGGGATAGCGTCATTTAAAGAACGAGGGTCAGCAGAATGTAAAAAAAAATAAAAAATAAAAAATAAAAAAAAATAACGAAAAAAGAATTTGGAAAAAAACTGTGAAAAAAATCGAAGGAGCTTGCCAAAGATGAGGCCATTACGGCTCGCCTTTAGGTGTCCTCCTCGGGATAGCGTCATTTAAAAAACGAGGGTCAGCAGAATGTAAAAAAAAAAAAAAAAAAAACGGAAAAAGAATCTGGAAAAAAACTGTGAAAAAAACCGAAGGAGCTTGCCAAAGATGAGGCCATACGGCTCGCCTTTAGGTGTCCTCCTCGGGATAGCGTCATTTAAAGAACGAGGGTCAGCAGAATGTAAAAAATAATAAAAAAAAAAAAACGAAAAAAGAATCTGGAAAAAAACTGTGAAAAAAACCGAAGGAGCTTGCCAAAGATGAGGCCATTACGGCTCGCCTTTAGGTGTCCTCCTCGGGATAGCGTAATTTAAAGAATGAGGGTCAGCAGAACGTTAAAAAAAAATAATAATAAAATAAAATAAAAAAAATAACGTAAAAAGAATCTGGAAAAAAACTGTGAAAAACACCGAAGGAGCTTGCCAAAGATGAGGCCATTACGGCTCGCCTTTAGGTGTCCTCCTCGGGATAGCGTAATTTAAAGAACGAGGGTCAGCAGAAAGTTAATAAAAAAAAAAAAAAAAAAAAAAAACCGGAAAAAAATCTGTAAAAAAACTGTGAAAAAACCGGACGAGCTTGCCAAAGATGAGGCCATACGGCTCGCCTTTAGGTGTCCTCCTCGGGATAGCGTCATTAAAAGAACGAGGGTTAGCAGAATGTAAAAAAAAAAAATAAAAAAAAAATAACGGAAAAAGAATCTGGAAGAAAACTGTGAAAAAAACCGAAGGAGCTTGCCAAAGATGAGGCCATTACGGCTCGCCTTTAGGTGTCCTCCTCGGGATAGCGTAATTTAAAGAACGAGGGTCAGCAGAACGTATATAAAAAAAAAAAAAAAAAAAAAAAAAAAAAAAAACGGAAAAAGAATCTGGAAAAAAACTGTGAAAAAAACCGAAGGAGCTTGCCAAAGATGAGGCCATACGGCTCGCCTTTAGGTGTCCTCCTCGGGATAGCGTCATTTAAAGAACGAGGGTCAGCAGAATGTAAAAAAAAAAAAAAAAAACGGAAAAAGAATCTGAAAAAAAACTGTGAAAAAAACCGAAGGAGCTTGCCAAAAATGAGGCCATTACGGCTCGCCTTTAGGTGTCCTCCTCGGGATAGCGTAATTTAAAGAACGAGGGTCAGCAGAACGTAATAAAAAAAAAAAAAAAAAAAAAAAACGGAAAAAGAATCTGGAAAAAAACTGTGAAAAAAACCGAAGGAGCTTGCCAAAGATGAGGCCATACGGCTCGCCTTTAGGTGTCCTCCTCGGGATAGCGTCATTTAAAGAACGAGGGTCAGCAGAATGTAAAAAAAAAAAAAATAAAAAATAAAAAAAAATAACGGAAAAAGAATCTGGAAAAAAACTGTGAAAAAAATCGAAGGAGCTTGCCAAAGATGAGGCCATTACGGCTCGCCTTTAGGTGTCCTCCTCGGGATAGCGTAATTTAAAGAACGAGGGTCAGCAGAACGTAAAAAATAAAAAAAAAAAAAAAAATCTGGAAAAAAGCTGTGAAAAAAACCGAAGGAGCTTGCCAAAGATGAGGCCATACGGCTCGCCTTTAGGTGTCCTCCTCGGGATAGCGTCATTTAAAGAACGAGGGTCAGCAGAATGTAAAAAAAAAAAAAATAACGGAAAAAGAATCTGGAAAAAAACTGTGAAAAAAACCGAAGGAGCTTGCCAAAGATGAGGCCATTACGGCTCGCCTTTAGGTGTCCTCCTCGGGATAGCGTAATTTAAAGAACGAGGGTCAGCAGAACGTAATAAAAAAAAAACGGAAAAAAAATCTGGAAAAAAACTGTGAAAAAAACCGAAGGAGCTTGCCAAAGATGAGGCCATTACGGCTCGCCTTTAGGTGTCCTCCTCGGGATAGCGTAATTTAAAGAACGAGGGTCAGCAGAACGTTAAAAAAAAATAATAATAAAATAAAATAAAAAAAATAACGTAAAAAGAATCTGGAAAAAAACTGTGAAAAACACCGAAGGAGCTTGCCAAAGATGAGGCCATTACGGCTCGCCTTTAGGTGTCCTCCTCGGGATAGCGTAATTTAAAGAACGAGGGTCAGCAGAACGTTAAAAAAAAATAATAATAAAATAAAATAAAAAAAATAACGTAAAAAGAATCTGGAAAAAAACTGTGAAAAACACCGAAGGAGCTTGCCAAAGATGAGGCCATTACGGCTCGCCTTTAGGTGTCCTCCTCGGGATAGCGTAATTTAAAGAACGAGGGTCAGCAGAAAGTTAATAAAAAAAAAAAAAAAAAAAAAAAACCGGAAAAAAATCTGTAAAAAAACTGTGAAAAAACCGGACGAGCTTGCCAAAGATGAGGCCATACGGCTCGCCTTTAGGTGTCCTCCTCGGGATAGCGTCATTAAAAGAACGAGGGTTAGCAGAATGTAAAAAAAAAAATAAAAAAAAAAATAACGGAAAAAGAATCTGGAAAAAAACTGTGAAAAAAACCGAAGGAGCTTGCCAAAGATGAGGCCATTACGGCTCGCCTTTAGGTGTCCTCCTCGGGATAGGGTAATTTAAAGAACGAGGGTCAGCAGAACGTATAAAAAAAAAAAAAAAAAAAAAAAAAAAAAAAAACGGAAAAAGAATCTGGAAAAAAACTGTGAAAAAAACCGAAGGAGCTTGCCAAAGATGAGGCCATACGGCTCGCCTTTAGGTGTCCTCCTCGGGATAGCGTCATTTAAAGAACGAGGGTCAGCAGAATGTAAAATAAAAAAAAAAAAAAAAAAAAAAAAAAAAAAAAAAACGGAAAAAGAATCTGGAAAAAAACTGTGAAAAAAACCGAAGGAGCTTGCCAAAAATGAGGCCATTACGGCTCGCCTTTAGGTGTCCTCCTCGGGATAGCGTAATTTAAAGAACGAGGGTCAGCAGAACGTAAAAAAAAAAAAAAAAAAAAAAAAAAAAAAAAAAAAACGGAAAAAGAATCTGGAAAAAAACTGTGAAAAAAACCGAAGGAGCTTGCCAAAGATGAGGCCATACGGCTCGCCTTTAGGTGTCCTCCTCGGGATAGCGTCATTTAAAGAACGAGGGTCAGCAGAATGTAAAAAAAAATAAAAAATAAAAAATAAAAAAAAATAACGAAAAAAGAATTTGGAAAAAAACTGTGAAAAAAATCGAAGGAGCTTGCCAAAGATGAGGCCATTACGGCTCGCCTTTAGGTGTCCTCCTCGGGATAGCGTCATTTAAAAAACGAGGGTCAGCAGAATGTAAAAAAAAAAAAAAAAAAAAACGGAAAAAGAATCTGGAAAAAAACTGTGAAAAAAACCGAAGGAGCTTGCCAAAGATGAGGCCATACGGCTCGCCTTTAGGTGTCCTCCTCGGGATAGCGTCATTTAAAGAACGAGGGTCAGCAGAATGTAAAAAATAAAAAAAAAAAAAAAAACGAAAAAAGAATCTGGAAAAAAACTGTGAAAAAAACCGAAGGAGCTTGCCAAAGATGAGGCCATTACGGCTCGCCTTTAGGTGTCCTCCTCGGGATAGCGTAATTTAAAGAACGAGGGTCAGCAGAACGTTAAAAAAAAATAATAATAAAATAAAATAAAAAAATAACGTAAAAAGAATCTGGAAAAAAACTGTGAAAAACACCGAAGGAGCTTGCCAAAGATGAGGCCATTACGGCTCGCCTTTAGGTGTCCTCCTCGGGATAGCGTAATTTAAAGAACGACGGTCAGCAGAAAGTTAATAAAAAAAAAAAAAAAAAAAAACCGGAAAAAAATCTGTAAAAAAACTGTGAAAAAACCGGACGAGCTTGCCAAAGATGAGGCCATACGGCTCGCCTTTAGGTGTCCTCCTCGGGATAGCGTCATTAAAAGAACGAGGGTTAGCAGAATGTAAAAAAAAAAAATAAAAAAAAAATAACGGAAAAAGAATCTGGAAGAAAACTGTGAAAAAAACCGAAGGAGCTTGCCAAAGATGAGGCCATTACGGCTCGCCTTTAGGTGTCCTCCTCGGGATAGCGTAATTTAAAGAACGAGGGTCAGCAGAACGTATATAAAAAAAAAAAAAAAAAAAAAAAAAAAACGGAAAAAGAATCTGGAAAAAAACTGTGAAAAAAACCGAAGGAGCTTGCCAAAGATGAGGCCATACGGCTCGCCTTTAGGTGTCCTCCTCGGGATAGCGTCATTTAAAGAACGAGGGTCAGCAGAATGTAAAAAAAAAAAAAAAAACGGAAAAAGAATCTGAAAAAAACTGTGAAAAAAACCGAAGGAGCTTGCCAAAAATGAGGCCATTACGGCTCGCCTTTAGGTGTCCTCCTCGGGATAGCGTAATTTAAAGAACGAGGGTCAGCAGAACGTAATAAAAAAAAAAAAAAAAAAAAAAAAACGGAAAAAGAATCTGGAAAAAAACTGTGAAAAAAACCGAAGGAGCTTGCCAAAGATGAGGCCATTACGGCTCGCCTTTAGGTGTCCTCCTCGGGATAGCGTAATTTAAAGAACGAGGGTCAGCAGAACGTAAAAAATAAAAAAAAAAAAAAAAATCTGGAAAAAAGCTGTGAAAAAAACCGAAGGAGCTTGCCAAAGATGAGGCCATACGGCTCGCCTTTAGGTGTCCTCCTCGGGATAGCGTCATTTAAAGAACGAGGGTCAGCAGAATGTAAAAAAAAAAAAAATAACGGAAAAAGAATCTGGAAAAAAACTGTGAAAAAAACCGAAGGAGCTTGCCAAAGATGAGGCCATTACGGCTCGCCTTTAGGTGTCCTCCTCGGGATAGCGTAATTTAAAGAACGAGGGTCAGCAGAACGTTAAAAAAAAATAATAATAAAATAAAATAAAAAAATAACGTAAAAAGAATCTGGAAAAAAACTGTGAAAAACACCGAAGGAGCTTGCCAAAGATGAGGCCATTACGGCTCGCCTTTAGGTGTCCTCCTCGGGATAGCGTAATTTAAAGAACGACGGTCAGCAGAAAGTTAATAAAAAAAAAAAAAAAAAAAAAACCGGAAAAAAATCTGTAAAAAAACTGTGAAAAAACCGGACGAGCTTGCCAAAGATGAGGCCATACGGCTCGCCTTTAGGTGTCCTCCTCGGGATAGCGTCATTAAAAGAACGAGGGTTAGCAGAATGTAAAAAAAAAAAATAAAAAAAAAATAACGGAAAAAGAATCTGGAAGAAAACTGTGAAAAAAACCGAAGGAGCTTGCCAAAGATGAGGCCATTACGGCTCGCCTTTAGGTGTCCTCCTCGGGATAGCGTAATTTAAAGAACGAGGGTCAGCAGAACGTATATAAAAAAAAAAAAAAAAAAAAAAAAAACGGAAAAAGAATCTGGAAAAAAACTGTGAAAAAAACCGAAGGAGCTTGCCAAAGATGAGGCCATACGGCTCGCCTTTAGGTGTCCTCCTCGGGATAGCGTCATTTAAAGAACGAGGGTCAGCAGAATGTAAAAAAAAAAAAAAAAACGGAAAAAGAATCTGAAAAAAAACTGTGAAAAAAACCGAAGGAGCTTGCCAAAAATGAGGCCATTACGGCTCGCCTTTAGGTGTCCTCCTCGGGATAGCGTAATTTAAAGAACGAGGGTCAGCAGAACGTAATAAAAAAAAAAAAAAAAAAAAAAACGGAAAAAGAATCTGGAAAAAAACTGTGAAAAAAACCGAAGGAGCTTGCCAAAGATGAGGCCATTACGGCTCGCCTTTAGGTGTCCTCCTCGGGATAGCGTAATTTAAAGAACGAGGGTCAGCAGAACGTAAAAAATAAAAAAAAAAAAAAAAATCTGGAAAAAAGCTGTGAAAAAAACCGAAGGAGCTTGCCAAAGATGAGGCCATACGGCTCGCCTTTAGGTGTCCTCCTCGGGATAGCGTCATTTAAAGAACGAGGGTCAGCAGAATGTAAAAAAAAAAAAAATAACGGAAAAAGAATCTGGAAAAAAACTGTGAAAAAAACCGAAGGAGCTTGCCAAAGATGAGGCCATTACCGCTCGCCTTTAGGTGTCCTCCTCGGGATAGCGTAATTTAAAGAACGAGGGTCAGCAGAACGTAATAAAAAAAAAAACAGAAAAAAAATCTGGAAAAAAACTGTGAAAAAAACCGAAGGAGCTTGCCAAAGATGAGGCCATTACGGCTCGCCTTTAGGTGTCCTCCTCGGGATAGCGTAATTTGAAGAACGAGGGTCAGCAGAACGTATAAAAAAAAAAAAAAAAAAAAACGGAAAAAAAATCTGGAAAAAAACTGTGAAAAAACCGAAGGAGCTCGACAAAGATGAGGCCATTACGGCTCGCCTTTAGGTGTCCTCCTCGGGATAGCGTCATTTAAAGAACGAGGGTCAGCAGAACGTATAAAAAAAAAAAAAAAAAACGGAAAAAGAATCTGGAAAAAAACTGTGAAAAAACCGAAGGAGCTTGACAAAGATGAGGCCATTACGGCTCGCCTTTAGGTGTCCTCCTCGGGATAGCGTAATTTAAAGAACGAGGGTCAGCAGAACGTTAAAAAAAAAAAAAAAAAAAAAAGGAAAAAAATCTGGAAAAAAACTGTGAAAAAAACCGAAGGAGCTTGCCAAAGATGAGGCCATTACGGCTCGCCTTTAGGTGTCCTCCTCGGGATAGTGTAATTTAAAGAACGAGGGTCGGCAGAACGTTAAAAAAAAAAAAAAAAAAAAAACCCGGAAAAAAATCTGTAAAAAAACTGTGAAAAAACCGGAGGAGCTTGCCAAAGATGAGGCCATACGGCTCGCCTTTAGGTGTCCTCCTCGGGATAGCGTCATTTAAAGAACGAGGGTCAGAAGAATGTAAAAAAAAAAAAATAAAAAAAAAAAAAAAAATAACGGAAAAAGAATCTGGAAAAAAACTGTGAAAAAAACCGAAGGAGCGCTTGCCAAAGATGAGGCCATTACGGCTCGCCTTTAGGTGTCCTCCTCGGGATAGCGTAATTTAAAGAACGAGGGTCAGCAGAACGTAAAAAAAAAAAAAAAAAAAAAAAAAAAAAAAAAAAAAAAAAAAAAAAATCTGGAAAAAAACTGTGAAAAAAACCAAAGGAGCTTGCCAAAGATGAGGCCATACGGCTCGCCTTTAGGTGTCCTCCTCGGGATAGCGTCATTTAAAGAACGAGGGTCAGCAGAATGTAAAAAAAAAAAATAAAAAAAAAATAAAAAATAACGGAAAAAGAATCTGGAAAAAAACTGTGAAAAAAACCGAAGGAGCTTGCCAAAGATGAGGCCATACGGCTCGCCTTTAGGTGTCCTCCTCGGGATAGCGTCATTTAAAAAACGAGGGTCAGCAGAATGTAAAAAAAAAAAAAAAAAAAAAAAAAACTGAAAAAGAATCTGGAAAAAGACTATGAAAAAAACCGAAGGAGCTTGCCAAAGATGAGGCCATTACGGCTCGCCTTTAGGTGTCCTCCTCGGGATAGCGTAATTTAAAGAACGAGGGTCAGCAGAACGTTAAAAAAAATAATAATAAAATAAAATAAAAAAAATAACGTAAAAAGAATCTGGAAAAAAACTGTGAAAAACACCGAAGGAGCTTGCCAAAGATGAGGCCATTACGGCTCGCCTTTAAGTGTCCTCCTCGGGATAGCGTAATTTAGAGAACGAGGGTCAGCAGAAAGTTAAAAAAAAAAAAAAAAAAAAAAAAAAAAAAAAACCGGAAAAAAATCTGTAAAAAAACTGTGAAAAAACCGGACGAGCTTGCCAAAGATGAGGCCATACGGCTCGCCTTTAGGTGTCCTCCTCGGGATAGCGTCATTAAAAGAACGAGGGTTAGCAGAATGTAAAAAAAAAAAATAAAAAAAAAATAACGGAAAAGAATCTGGAAAAAAACTGTGAAAAAAACCGAAGGAGCTTGCCAAAGATGAGGCCATTACGGCTCGCATTTAGGTGTCCTCCTCGGGATAGCGTAATTTAAAGAACGAGGGTCAGCAGAACGTAAAAAATAAAAAAAAAAAAAAAAAAAATCTGGAAAAAAGCTGTGAAAAAAACCGAAGGAGCTTGCCAAAGATGAGGCCATACGGCTCGCCTTTAGGTGTCCTCCTCGGGATAGCGTCATTTAAAGAACGAGGGTCAGCAGAATGTAAAAAAAAAAAAAATAACGGAAAAAGAATCTGGAAAAAAACTGTGAAAAAAACCGAAGGAGCTTGCCAAAGATGAGGCCATTACGGCTCGCCTTTAGGTGTCCTCCTCGGGATAGCGTAATTTAAAGAACGAGGGTCAGCAGAACGTAATAAAAAAAAAAAACGGAAAAAAAATCTGGAAAAAAACTGTGAAAAAAACCGAAGGAGCTTGCCAAAGATGAGGCCATTACGGCTCGCCTTTAGGTGTCCTCCTCGGGATAGCGTAATTTAAAGAACGAGGGTCAGCAGAACGTATAAAAAAAAAAAAAAAAAAAACGGAAAAAAAATCTGGAAAAAAACTGTGAAAAAACCGAAGGAGCTTGACAAAGATGAGGCCATTACGGCTCGCCTTTAGGTGTCCTCCTCGGGATAGCGTCATTTAAAGAACGAGGGTCAGCAGAACGTATAAAAAAAAAAAAAAAAAAAAAACGGAAAAAGAATCTGGAAAAAAACTGTGAAAAAACCGAAGGAGCTTGACAAAGATGAGGCCATTACGGCTCGCCTTTAGGTGTCCTCCTCGGGATAGCGTAATTTAAAGAACGAGGGTCAGCAGAACGTTAAAAAAAAAAAAAAAAAAAAAGGAAAAAAATCTGGAAAAAAACTGTGAAAAAAACCGAAGGAGCTTGCCAAAGATGAGGCCATTACGGCTCGCCTTTAGGTGTCCTCCTCGGGATAGTGTAATTTAAAGAACGAGGGTCGGCAGAACGTTAAAAAAAAAAAAAAAAAAAACCCGGAAAAAAATCTGTAAAAAAACTGTGAAAAAACCGGAGGAGCTTGCCAAAGATGAGGCCATACGGCTCGCCTTTAGGTGTCCTCCTCGGGATAGCGTCATTTAAAGAACGAGGGTCAGAAGAATGTAAAAAAAAAAAAATAAAAAAAATAAAAAAAAATAACGGAAAAAGAATCTGGAAAAAAACTATGAAAAAAACCGAAGGAGCTTGCCCAAGATGAGGCCATTACGGCTCGCCTTTAGGTGTCCTCCTTGGGATAGCGTCATTTAAAGAACGAGGGTCAGCAGAATGTAAAAAAAAAAAAAAAAAAAAAAAAAAAAAAAAAAAAAAAACGGAAAAAGAATCTGGAAAAAAACTGTGAAAAAAACCGAAGGAGCTTGCCAAAGATGAGGCCATACGGCTCGCCTTTAGGTGTCCTCCTCAGGATAGCGTCATTTAAAGAACGAGGGTCAGCAGAATGTAAAAAAAAATAAAAAATAAAAAATAAAAAAAAATAACGGAAAAAGAATCTGGAAAAAAACTGTGAAAAAAATCGAAGGAGCTTGCCAAAGATGAGGCCATTACGGCTCGCCTTTAGGTGTCCTCCTCGGGATAGCGTAATTTAAAGAACGAGGGTCAGCAGAACGTAAAAAATAAAAAAAAAAAAAAAAATCTGGAAAAAAGCTGTGAAAAAAACCGAAGGAGCTTGCCAAAGATGAGGCCATACGGCTCGCCTTTAGGTGTCCTCCTCGGGATAGCGTCATTTAAAGAACGAGGGTCAGCAGAATGTAAAAAAAAAAAAAATAACGGAAAAAGAATCTGGAAAAAAACTGTGAAAAAAACCGAAGGAGCTTGCCAAAGATGAGGCCATTACGGCTCGCCTTTAGGTGTCCTCCTCGGGATAGCGTAATTTAAAGAACGAGGGTCAGCAGAACGTAATAAAAAAAAAACGGAAAAAAAATCTGGAAAAAAACTGTGAAAAAAACCGAAGGAGCTTGCCAAAGATGAGGCCATTACGGCTCGCCTTTAGGTGTCCTCCTCGGGATAGCGTAATTTAAAGAACGAGGGTCAGCAGAACGTATAAAAAAAAAAAAAAAAAAAAAAACGGAAAAAAAATCTGGAAAAAAACTGTGAAAAAACCGAAGGAGCTTGACAAAGATGAGGCCATTACGGCTCGCCTTTAGGTGTCCTCCTCGGGATAGCGTCATTTAAAGAACGAGGGTCAGCAGAACGTTAAAAAAAAAAAAAAAAAAAACGGAAAAAGAATCTGGAAAAAAACTGTGAAAAAACCGAAGGAGCTTGACAAAGATGAGGCCATTACGGCTCGCCTTTAGGTGTCCTCCTCGGGATAGCGTAATTTAAAGAACGAGGGTCAGCAGAACGTTAAAAAAAAAAAAAAAAAAAGGAAAAAAATCTGGAAAAAAACTGTGAAAAAAACCGAAGGAGCTTGCCAAAGATGAGGCCATTACGGCTCGCCTTTAGGTGTCCTCCTCGGGATAGTGTAATTTAAAGAACGAGGGTCGGCAGAACGTTAAAAAAAAAAAAAAAAAAAAAAAAACCCGGAAAAAAATCTGTAAAAAAACTGTGAAAAAACCGGAGGAGCTTGCCAAAGATGAGGCCATACGGCTCGCCTTTAGGTGTCCTCCTCGGGATAGCGTCATTTAAAGAACGAGGGTCAGAAGAATGTAAAAAAAAAAAAAAAAATAAAATAAAAAAATAACGGAAAAAGAATCTGGAAAAAAACTGTGAAAAAAACCGAAGGAGCGCTTGCCAAAGATGAGGCCATTACGGCTCGCCTTTAGGTGTCCTCCTCGGGATAGCGTAATTTAAAGAACGAGGGTCAGCAGAACGTAAAAAAAACGAAAAAAAAAAAAAAAAAAAAAAAAAAAAAAAAAAACGGAAAAAGATTCTGGAAAAAAACTGTGAAAAAAACCAAAGGAGCTTGCCAAAGATGAGGCCATACGGCTCGCCTTTAGGTGTCCTCCTCGGGATAGCGTCATTTAAAGAACGAGGGTCAGCAGAATGTAAAAAAAAAAAAATAAAAAAAATAAAAAATAACGGAAAAAGAATCTGGAAAAAAACTGTGAAAAAAACCGAAGGAGCTTGCCAAAGATGAGGCCATACGGCTCGCCTTTAGGTGTCCTCCTCGGGATAGCGTCATTTAAAAAACGAGGGTCAGCAGAATGTAAAAAAAAAAAAAAAAAAAAAAACGGAAAAAGAATCAGGAAAAAAACTGTGAAAAAAACCGAAGGAGCTTGCCAAAGATGAGGCCATTACGGCTCGCCTTTAGGTGTCCTCCTCGGGATAGCGTAATTTAAAGAACGAGGGTCAGCAGAACGTAAAAAATAAAAAAAAAAAAAAAAATCTGGAAAAAAGCTGTGAAAAAAACCGAAGGAGCTTGCCAAAGATGAGGCCATACGGCTCGCCTTTAGGTGTCCTCCTCGGGATAGCGTCATTTAAAGAACGAGGGTCAGCAGAATGTAAAAAAAAAAAAAATAACGGAAAAAGAATCTGGAAAAAAACTGTGAAAAAAACCGAAGGAGCTTGCCAAAGATGAGGCCATTACGGCTCGCCTTTAGGTGTCCTCCTCGGGATAGCGTAATTTAAAGAACGAGGGTCAGCAGAACGTAATAAAAAAAAAAACGGAAAAAAAATCTGGAAAAAAACTGTGAAAAAAACCGAAGGAGCTTGCCAAAGATGAGGCCATTACGGCTCGCCTTTAGGTGTCCTCCTCGGGATAGCGTAATTTAAAGAACGAGGGTCAGCAGAACGTATAAAAAAAAAAAAAAAAAAAACGGAAAAAAAATCTGGAAAAAAACTGTGAAAAAACCGAAGGAGCTTGACAAAGATGAGGCCATTACGGCTCGCCTTTAGGTGTCCTCCTCGGGATAGCGTCATTTAAAGAACGAGGGTCAGCAGAACGTTAAAAAAAAAAAAAAAAAAACGGAAAAAGAATCTGGAAAAAAACTGTGAAAAAACCGAAGGAGCTTGACAAAGATGAGGCCATTACGGCTCGCCTTTAGGTGTCCTCCTCGGGATAGCGTAATTTAAAGAACGAGGGTCAGCAGAACGTTAAAAAAAAAAAAAAAAAAAAGGAAAAAAATCTGGAAAAAAACTGTGAAAAAAACCGAAGGAGCTTGCCAAAGATGAGGCCATTACGGCTCGCCTTTAGGTGTCCTCCTCGGGATAGTGTAATTTAAAGAACGAGGGTCGGCAGAACGTTAAAAAAAAAAAAAAAAAAAAAAACCCGGAAAAAACTCTGTAAAAAAACCGTGAAAAAAAAACCGGAGGAGCTTGCCAAAGATGAGGCCATACGGCTCGCCTTTAGGTGTCCTCCTCGGGATAGCGTCATTTAAAGAACGAGGGTCAGAAGAATGTAAAAAAAAAAAAAAATAAAAAAATAAAAAAAATAACGGAAAAAGAATCTGGAAAAAAACTGTGAAAAAAACCGAAGGAGCGCTTGCCAAAGATGAGGCCATTACGGCTCGCCTTTAGGTGTCCTCCTCGGGATAGCGTAATTTAAAGAACGAGGGTCAGCAGAACGTAAAAAAAAAAAAAAAAAAAAAAAAAAAAAAAAAAAAACGGAAAAAGAATCTGGAAAAAAACTGTGAAAAAAACCAAAGGAGCTTGCCAAAGATGAGGCCATTACGGCTCGCCTTTAGGTGTCCTCCTCGGGATAGCGTAATTTAAAGAACGAGGGTCAGCAGAACGTAAAAAAAACGAAAAAAAAAAAAAAAAAAAAAAAAAAAAACGGAAAAAGAATCTGGAAAAAAACTGTGAAAAAAACCAAAGGAGCTTGCCAAAGATGAGGCCATACGGCTCGCCTTTAGGTGTCCTCCTCGGGATAGCGTCATTTAAAGAACGAGGGTCAGCAGAATGTAAAAAAAAAAAAATAAAAAAAAATAAAAAATAACGGAAAAAGAATCTGGAAAAAAACTGTGAAAAAAACCGAAGGAGCTTGCCAAAGATGAGGCCATACGGCTCGCCTTTAGGTGTCCTCCTCGGGATAGCGTCATTTAAAAAACGAGGGTCAGCAGAATGTAAAAAAAAAAAAAAAAAAAAAACGGAAAAAGAATCAGGAAAAAAACTGTGAAAAAAACCGAAGGAGCTTGCCAAAGATGAGGCCATTACGGCTCGCCTTTAGGTGTCCTCCTCGGGATAGCGTAATTTAAAGAACGAGGGTCAGCAGAACGTAAAAAATAAAAAAAAAAAAAAAAAATCTGGAAAAAAGCTGTGAAAAAAACCGAAGGAGCTTGCCAAAGATGAGGCCATACGGCTCGCCTTTAGGTGTCCTCCTCGGGATAGCGTCATTTAAAGAACGAGGGTCAGCAGAATGTAAAAAAAAAAAAAAAAACGGAAAAAGAATCTGGAAAAAAACTGTGAAAAAAACCGAAGGAGCTTGCCAAAGATGAGGCCATTACGGCTCGCCTTTAGGTGTCCTCCTCGGGATAGCGTAATTTAAAGAACGAGGGTCAGCAGAACGTAATAAAAAAAAAAACGGAAAAAAAATCTGGAAAAAAACTGTGAAAAAAACCGAAGGAGCTTGCCAAAGATGAGGCCATTACGGCTCGCCTATAGGTGTCCTCCTCGGGATAGCGTAATTTAAAGAACGAGGGTCAGCAGAACGTATAAAAAAAAAAAAAAAAAAACGGAAAAAAAATCTGGAAAAAAACTGTGAAAAAACCGAAGGAGCTTCACAAAGATGAGGCCATTACGGCTCGCCTTTAGGTGTCCTCCTCGGGATAGCGTCATTTAAAGAACGAGGGTCAGCAGAACGTTAAAAAAAAAAAAAAAAAACGGAAAAAGAATCTGGAAAAAAACTGTGAAAAAACCGAAGGAGCTTGACAAAGATGAGGCCATTACGGCTCGCCTTTAGGTGTCCTCCTCGGGATAGCGTAATTTAAAGAACGAGGGTCAGCAGAACGTTAAAAAAAAAAAAAAAAAAAAAAGGAAAAAAATCTGGAAAAAAACTGTGAAAAAAACCGAAGGAGCTTGCCAAAGATGAGGCCATTACGGCTCGCCTTTAGGTGTCCTCCTCGGGATAGTGTAATTTAAAGAACGAGGGTCGGCAGAACGTTAAAAAAAAAAAAAAAAAAAAAAAAACCCGGAAAAAAATCTGTAAAAAAACTGTGAAAAAACCGGAGGAGCTTGCCAAAGATGAGGCCATACGGCTCGCCTTTAGGTGTCCTCCTCGGGATAGCGTCATTTAAAGAACGAGGGTCAGAAGAATGTAAAAAAAAAAAAAAATAAAAAAATAAAAAAAATAACGGAAAAAGAATCTGGAAAAAAACTGTGAAAAAAACCGAAGGAGCGCTTGCCAAAGATGAGGCCATTACGGCTCGCCTTTAGGTGTCCTCCTCGGGATAGCGTAATTCAAAGAACGAGGGTCAGCAGAACGTAAAAAAAAAAAAAAAAAAAAAAAAAAAAAAAAAAAACGGAAAAAGAATCTGGAAAAAAACTGTGAAAAAAACCAAAGGAGCTTGCCAAAGATGAGGCCATACGGCTCGCCTTTAGGTGTCCTCCTCGGGATAGCGTCATTTAAAGAACGAGGGTCAGCAGAATGTAAAAAAAAAAAAATAAAAAAAAAATAAAAAATAACGGAAAAAGAATCTGGAAAAAAACTGTGAAAAAAACCGAAGGAGCTTGCCAAAGATGAGGCCATACGGCTCGCCTTTAGGTGTCCTCCTCGGGATAGCGTCATTTAAAAAACGAGGGTCAGCAGAATGTAAAAAAAAAAAAAAAAAAAAAACGGAAAAAGAATCAGGAAAAAAACTGTGAAAAAAACCGAAGGAGCTTGCCAAAGATGAGGCCATTACGGCTCGCCTTTAGGTGTCCTCCTCGGGATAGCGTAATTTAAAGAACGAGGGTCAGCAGAACGTTAAAAAAAAATGATAATAAAATAAAATAAAAAAAATAACGTAAAAAGAATCTGGAAAAAAACTGTGAAAAACACCGATGGAGCTTGCCAAAGATGAGGCCATTACGGCTCGCCTTTAAGTGTCCTCCTCGGGATAGCGTAATTTAAAGAACGAGGGTCAGCAGAAAGTTAAAAAAAAAAAAAAAAAAAAAAAAAACCGGAAAAAAATCTGTAAAAAAACTGTGAAAAAACCGGACGAGCTTGCCAAAGATGAGGCCATACGGCTCGCCTTTAGGTGTCCTCCTCGGGATAGCGTCATTAAAAGAACGAGGGTTAGCAGAATGTAAAAAAAAAAAAATAAAAAAAAAATAACGGAAAAGAATCTGGAAAAAAACTGTGAAAAAAACCGAAGGAGCTTGCCAAAGATGAGGCCATTACGGCTCGCATTTAGGTGTCCTCCTCGGGATAGCGTAATTTAAAGAACGAGGGTCAGCAGAACGTAAAAAATAAAAAAAAAAAAATCTGGAAAAAAGCTGTGAAAAAAACCGAAGGAGCTTGCCAAAGATGAGGCCATACGGCTCGCCTTTAGGTGTCCTCCTCGGGATAGCGTCATTTAAAGAACGAGGGTCAGCAGAATGTAAAAAAAAAAAAATAACGGAAAAAGAATCTGGAAAAAAACTGTGAAAAAAACCGAAGGAGCTTGCCAAAGATGAGGCCATTACGGCTCGCCTTTAGGTGTCCTCCTCGGGATAGCGTAATTTAAAGAACGAGGGTCAGCAGAACGTAATAAAAAAAAAAAACGGAAAAAAAATCTGGAAAAAAACTGTGAAAAAAACCGAAGGAGCTTGCCAAAGATGAGGCCATTACGGCTCGCCTTTAGGTGTCCTCCTCGGGATAGCGTAATTTAAAGAACGAGGGTCAGCAGAACGTATAAAAAAAAAAAAAAAAAAAACGGAAAAAAAATCTGGAAAAAAACTGTGAAAAAACCGAAGGAGCTTGACAAAGATGAGGCCATTACGGCTCGCCTTTAGGTGTCCTCCTCGGGATAGCGTCATTTAAAGAACGAGGGTCAGCAGAACGTATAAAAAAATAAAAAAAAAAAATAACGGAAAAAGAATCTGGAAAAAAACTGTGAAAAAAACCGAAGGAGCTTGCCAAAGATGAGGCCATACGGCTCGCCTTTAGGTGTCCTCCTCGGGATAGCGTCATTTAAAGAACGAGGGTCAGCAGAATGTAAAAAAAAAAAAAAATAACGGAAAAAGAATCTGGAAAAAAACTGTGAAAAAAACCGAAGGAGCTTGCCAAAGATGAGGCCATTACGGCTCGCCTTTAGGTGTCCTCCTCGGGATAGCGTAATTTAAAGAACGAGGGTCAGCAGAACGTAATAAAAAAAAAAAACGGAAAAAAAATCTGGAAAAAAACTGTGAAAAAAACCGAAGGAGCTTGCCAAAGATGAGGCCATTACGGCTCGCCTTTAGGTGTCCTCCTCGGGATAGCGTAATTTAAAGAACGAGGGTCAGCAGAACGTATAAAAAAAAAAAAAAAAAAAAAAAAAAAAAACGGAAAAAGAATCTGGAAAAAAACTGTGAAAAAACCGAAGGAGCTTGACAAAGATGAGGCCATTACGGCTCGCCTTTAGGTGTCCTCCTCGGGATAGCGTCATTTAAAGACCGAGGGTCAGCAGAACGTATATAAAAAAAAAAAAAAAAAAAACGAAAAAAGAATCTGGAAAAAAACTGTGAAAAAACCGAAGGAGCTTGACAAAGATGAGGCCATTACGGCTCGCCTTTAGGTGTCCTCCTCGGGATAGCGTAATTTAAAGAACGAGGGTCAGCAGAACGTTAAAAAAAAAAAAAAAAAAAAGGAAAAAAATCTGGAAAAAAACTGTGAAAAAAACCGAAGGAGCTTGCCAAAGATGAGGCCATTACGGCTCGCCTTTAGGTGTCCTCCTCGGGATAGTGTAATTTAAAGAACGAGGGTCGGCAGAACGTTAAAAAAAAAAAAAAAAAAAACCCGGAAAAAAACCTGTAAAAAAAAACTGGAGGAGCCTGCCGAAGATGAGGACATTACGGCTCGCCTTTATGTGTCCTTCTCGGGATAGCGTCATTTAAAGAACAAAGGTCAGCACAACGTTAAAAAAAAAAAAAAAAAAAAAAAAAAAAAAAAAAAAAAAACTCTTGAGAAAAAACCGAAAAAAAAAACCGAAGGAGCCTGCCGAAGATGAGGCCATTACAGCTCGCCTTTATGTGTCCTTCTCGGGATAGCGTCATTTAAAGAACGAAGGTCAGCACAAAAAAAAAAAAAAAAAAAAAAAAAAAAAAAAAAAACTCTGAGAGAAAACCGAAAAAAAAACCGGAGGAGCCTGCCGAAGATGAGGCCATTACAGCTCGCCTTTATGTGTCCTTCTCGGGATAGCGTCATTTAAAGAACGAAGGTCAGCACAACGTAAATAAAAAAAAAAAAAAAAAAAAAACTCAGAGAAATAACCGAAAAAAAAATCGGAGGAGCCTGCCGAAGATGAGGCCATTACGGCTCGCCTTTATGTGTCCTTCTCGGGATAGCGTCATTTAAAGAACGAAGGTCAGCACAACGTAAAAAAAAAAAAAAAACTCAGAGAAATAACGGAAAAAAAAAACCGGAGGAGCCTGCCGAAGATGAGGACATTACGGCTCGCCTTTATGTGTCCTTCTCGGGATAGCGTCATTTAAAGAACGAAGGTCAGCACAACGTAAATAAAAAAAAAAAAAAACCCAGAGAAAAAACCGACAAAAAAACCGGAGGAGCCTGCCGAAGATGAGGCCATTACAGCTCGCCTTTATGTGTCCTTCTCTGGATAGCGTCATTTAAAGAACGATGGTCAGCACAACGGGAAAAAGAAAAAAAAAAAAAAGAAAAAAAAAACTCAGAGAAATAACCGAAAAAAAAAAACCGGAGGAGCCTGCCGAAGATGAGGACATTACGGCTCGCCTTTATGTGTCCTTCTCGGGATAGCGTCATTTAAACAACGAAGGTCAGCACAACGTAAAAAAAAAAAAAAAAAAAAAAAAAAAAAAAAAAAAAAAAAAAAAAACTCAGAGAAATAACCGAAAAAAAACCGGAGGAGCCTGCCGAAGATGAGGCCATTACGGCTCGCCTTTATGTGTCCTTCTCGGGATAGCGTCATTCAAAGGACGAAGGTCAGCACAACGTATAATAAAAAAAAAAAAAAAATCAGAGAAATAACCGAAAAAAAAACCGGAGGAGCCTGCCGAAGATGAGGCCATTACAGCTCGCCTTTATGTGTCCTTCTCGGGATAGCGTCATTCAAAGAACGAAGGTCAGCACAACGTATAATAAAAAAAAAAAAAAAAATCAGAGAAATAACCGAAAAAAAAACCGGAGGAGCCTGCCGAAGATGAGGCCATTACAGCTCGCCTTTATGTGTCCTTCTCTGGATAGCGTCATTTAAAGAACGATGGTCAGCACAACGGGAAAAAGAAAAAAAAAAAAAGAAAAAAAAAACTCAGAGAAATAACCGAAAAAAAAAAAACCGGAGGAGCCTGCCGAAGATGAGGACATTACGGCTCGCCTTTATGTGTCCTTCTCGGGATAGCGTCATTTAAACAACGAAGGTCAGCACAACGTAAAAAAAAAAAAAAAAAAAAAAAAAAACTCAGAGAAATAACCGAAAAAAAACCGGAGGAGCCTGCCGAAGATGAGGCCATTACGGCTCGCCTTTATGTGTCCTTCTCGGGATAGCGTCATTTAAAGGACGAAGGTCAGCACAACGTATAATAAAAAAAAAAAAAAAAAAATCAGAGAAATAACCGAAAAAAAAACCGGAGGAGCCTGCCGAAGATGAGGCCATTACAGCTCGCCTTTATGTGTCCTTCTCGGGATAGCGTCATTTAAAGAACGAAGGTCAGCACAACGTAAAATAAAAATAAAAAAATAAAAAAAAAAACCCAGAGAAAAAACCGACAAAAAAACCGGAGGAGCCTGCCGAATATGAGGCCATTACAGCTCGCCTTTATGTGTCCTTCTCTGGATAGCGTCATTTAAAGAACGATGGTCAGCACAACGGAAAAAAAAAAAAGAAAAAAAAAACTCAGAGAAATAACCGAAAAAAAAAACCGGAGGAGCCTGCCGAAGATGAGGACATTACGGCTCGCCTTTATGTGTCCTTCTCGGGATAGCGTCATTTAAAGAACAAAGGTCAGCACAACGTTAAAAAAAAAAAAAAAAAAAAAAAAAAAAAAAAAAAAAAAAAAAACTCTTGAGAAAAAACCGAAAAAAAAAACCGAAGGAGCCTGCCGAAGATGAGGCCATTACAGCTCGCCTTTATGTGTCCTTCTCGGGATAGCGTCATTTAAAGAACGAAGGTCAGCACAAAAAAAAAAAAAAAAAAAAAAAAAAAAAAAAAACTCTGAGAGAAAACCGAAAAAAAAACCGGAGGAGCCTGCCGAAGATGAGGCCATTACAGCTCGCCTTTATGTGTCCTTCTCGGGATAGCGTCATTTAAAGAACGAAGGTCAGCACAACGTAAATAAAAAAAAAAAAAAAAAAAAAACTCAGAGAAATAACCGAAAAAAAAATCGGAGGAGCCTGCCGAAGATGAGGCCATTACGGCTCGCCTTTATGTGTCCTTCTCGGGATAGCGTCATTTAAAGAACGAAGGTCAGCACAACGTAAAAAAAAAAAAAAAAACTCAGAGAAATAACCGAAAAAAAAAACCGGAGGAGCCTGCCGAAGATGAGGACATTACGGCTCGCCTTTATGTGTCCTTCTCGGGATAGCGTCATTTAAAGAACGAAGGTCAGCACAACGTAAATAAAAAAAAAAAAAAACCCAGAGAAAAAACCGACAAAAAAACCGGAGGAGCCTGCCGAAGATGAGGCCATTACAGCTCGCCTTTATGTGTCCTTCTCTGGATAGCGTCATTTAAAGAACGATGGTCAGCACAACGGGAAAAAGAAAAAAAAAACTCAGAGAAATAACCGAAAAAAAAAAACCGGAGGAGCCTGCCGAAGATGAGGACATTACGGCTCGCCTTTATGTGTCCTTCTCGGGATAGCGTCATTTAAACAACGAAGGTCAGCACAACGTAAAAAAAAAAAAAAAAAAAAAAAAAAAAAAAAAAAAAAAAAAAAAAAAAAAAAAAAAAAAAAACTCAGAGAAATAACCGAAAAAAAACCGGAGGAGCCTGCCGAAGATGAGGCCATTACGGCTCGCCTTTATGTGTCCTTCTCGGGATAGCGTCATTCAAAGGACGAAGGTCAGCACAACGTATAATAAAAAAAAAAAAAAAAAATCAGAGAAATAACCGAAAAAAAAATCGGAGGAGCCTGCCGAAGATGAGGCCATTACAGCTCGCCTTTATGTGTCCTTCTCGGGATAGCGTCATTCAAAGAACGAAGGTCAGCACAACTTAAAAAAAAAAAAAAAAAAAAAAAAAAAAAAAAAAAAAAAAAAAAAAAAAAAAAAAAACTCTGAGAAAAAATCGAAAAAAAAGCGGAGGAGCCTGCCGAAGATGAAGCCATTACGGCTCGCCTTTATGTGTCCTTCTCGGGATAGCGTCATTTAAAGAACGAAGGTCAGCACAACGTAAAATAAAAATAAAAAAAAAAACCCAGAGAAAAAACCGACAAAAAAACCGGAGGAGCCTGCCGAATATGAGGCCATTACAGCTCGCCTTTATGTGTCCTTCTCTGGATAGCGTCATTTAAAGAACGATGGTCAGCACAACGGAAAAAAAAAAAAGAAAAAAAAAACTCAGAGAAATAACCGAAAAAAAAAAACCGGAGGAGCCTGCCGAAGATGAGGACATTACGGCTCGCCTTTATGTGTCCTTCTCGGGATAGCGTCATTTAAAGAACAAAGGTCAGCACAACGTTAAAAAAAAAAAAAAAAAAAAAAAAACTCTTGAGAAAAAACCGAAAAAAAAAACCGAAGGAGCCTGCCGAAGATGAGGCCATTACAGCTCGCCTTTATGTGTCCTTCTCGGGATAGCGTCATTTAAAGAACGAAGGTCAGCACACAAAAAAAAAAAAAAAAAAAAAAAAATCTCTCAGAGAAAACCGAAAAAAAAACCGGAGGAGCCTGCCGAAGATGAGGCCATTACAGCTCGCCTTTATGTGTCCTTCTCGGGATAGCGTCATTTAAAGAACGAAGGTCAGCACAACGTAAATAAAAAAAAAAAAAAAAAAAAAAAACTCAGAGAAATAACCGAAAAAAAACCGAAGGAGCCTGCCGAAGATGAGGCAATTACGGCTCGCCTTTATGTGTCCTTCTCGGGATAGCGTCATTTAAAGAACGAAGGTCAGCACAACGTAAAAAAAAAAAAAAAAAAAAAAAAAAAAAAAAAAAAAAAAAAAAAAAAAAAAAAAAAAACTCTGAGAAAAAATCGAAAAAAAGCGGAGGAGCCTGCCGAAGATGAAGCCATTACGGCTCGCCTTTATGTGTCCTTCTCGGGATAGCGTCATTTAAAGAACGAAGGTCAGCACAACGTAAAATAAAAATAAAAAAAAAAAAAAATCCCAGAGAAAAAACCGACAAAAAAACCGGAGGAGCCTGCCGAATATGAGGCCATTACAGCTCGCCTTTATGTGTCCTTCTCTGGATAGCGTCATTTAAAGAACGATGGTCAGCACAACGGAAAAAAAAAAAATAAAAAAAAAAACTCAGAGAAATAACCGAAAAAAAAAACCGGAGGAGCCTGCCGAAGATGAGGACATTACGGCTCGCCTTTATGTGTCCTTCTCGGGATAGCGTCATTTAAAGAACGAAGGTCAGCACAACGTTAAAAAAAAAAAAAAAAAAAAAAAAAAAAAAAAAAAACTCTTGAGAAAAAACCGAAAAAAAAAACCGAAGGAGCCTGCCGAAGATGAGGCCATTACAGCTCGCCTTTATGTGTCCTTCTCGGGATAGCGTCATTTAAAGAACGAAGGTCAGCACACAAAAAAAAAAAAAAAAAAAAAAAAAAAAACTCTGAGAGAAAACCGAAAAAAAAACCGGAGGAGCCTGCCGAAGATGAGGCCATTACAGCTCGCCTTTATGTGTCCTTCTCGGGATAGCGTCATTTAAAGAACGAAGGTCAGCACAACGTAAATAAAAAAAAAAAAAAAAAAAACCCAGAGAAAAAACCGACAAAAAAACCGGAGGAGCCTGCCGAAGATGAGGCCATTACAGCTCGCCTTTATGTGTCCTTCTCTGGATAGCGTCATTTAAAGAACGATGGTCAGCACAACGGGAAAAAGAAAAAAAAAAAAAAGAAAAAAAAAACTCAGAGAAATAACCGAAAAAAAAAAAACCGGAGGAGCCTGCCGAAGATGAGGACATTACGGCTCGCCTTTATGTGTCCTTCTCGGGATAGCGTCATTTAAACAACGAAGGTCAGCACAACGTAAAAAAAAAAAAAAAAAAAAAAAAAAAAAAAAAAAAAAACTCAGAGAAATAACCGAAAAAAAACCGGAGGAGCCTGCCGAAGATGAGGCCATTACGGCTCGCCTTTATGTGTCCTTCTCGGGATAGCGTCATTTAAAGGACGAAGGTCAGCACAACGTATAATAAAAAAAAAAAAAAAAAATCAGAGAAATAACCGAAAAAAAAACCGGAGGAGCCTGCCGAAGATGAGGCCATTACAGCTCGCCTTTATGTGTCCTTCTCGGGATAGCGTCATTTAAAGAACGAAGGTCAGCACAACGTAAAATAAAAATAAAAAAATAAAAAAAAAAACCCAGAGAAAAAACCGACAAAAAAACCGGAGGAGCCTGCCGAATATGAGGCCATTACAGCTCGCCTTTATGTGTCCTTCTCTGGATAGCGTCATTTAAAGAACGATGGTCAGCACAACGGAAAAAAAAAAAAGAAAAAAAAAATCAGAGAAATAACCGAAAAAAAAAACCGGAGGAGCCTGCCGAAGATGAGGACATTACGGCTCGCCTTTATGTGTCCTTCTCGGGATAGCGTCATTTAAAGAACAAAGGTCAGCACAACGTTAAAAAAAAAAAAAAAAAAAAAAAAAAAAAAAAAAAAAAAAACTCTTGAGAAAAAACCGAAAAAAAAAACCGAAGGAGCCTGCCGAAGATGAGGCCATTACAGCTCGCCTTTATGTGTCCTTCTCGGGATAGCGTCATTTAAAGAACGAAGGTCAGCACAAAAAAAAAAAAAAAAAAAAAAAAAAAAAAAAAAAAACTCTGAGAGAAAACCGAAAAAAAAACCGGAGGAGCCTGCCGAAGATGAGGCCATTACAGCTCGCCTTTATGTGTCCTTCTCGGGATAGCGTCATTTAAAGAACGAAGGTCAGCACAACGTAAATAAAAAAAAAAAAAAAAAAAAAAAAAAAAAAAAACTCAGAGAAATAACCGAAAAAAAAATCGGAGGAGCCTGCCGAAGATGAGGCCATTACGGCTCGCCTTTATGTGTCCTTCTCGGGATAGCGTCATTTAAAGAACGAAGGTCAGCACAACGTAAAAAAAAAAAAAAAAACTCAGAGAAATAACCGAAAAAAAAAACCGGAGGAGCCTGCCGAAGATGAGGACATTACGGCTCGCCTTTATGTGTCCTTCTCGGGATAGCGTCATTTAAAGAACGAAGGTCAGCACAACGTAAAAAAAAAAAAAAAAAAAAAAAAAAAAAAAAAAAAAAAAAAAAAAAAAAAAAAAAAAAAAAAAAAAAAACTCTGAGAAAAAATCGAAAAAAAAGCGGAGGAGCCTGCCGAAGATGAAGCCATTACGGCTCGCCTTTATGTGTCCTTCTCGGGATTGCGTCATTTAAAGAACGAAGGTCAGCACAACGTAAAATAAAAAAAAAAAAAAAAAAACCCAGAGAAAAAACCGACAAAAAAACCGGAGGAGCCTGCCGAATATGAGGCCATTACAGCTCGCCTTTATGTGTCCTTCTCTGGATAGCGTCATTTAAAGAACGATGGTCAGCACAACGGAAAAAAAAAAAAAGAAAAAAAAAACTCAGAGAAATAACCGAAAAAAAAAACCGGAGGAGCCTGCCGAAGATGAGGACATTACGGCTCGCCTTTATGTGTCCTTCTCGGGATAGCGTCATTTAAAGAACGAAGGTCAGCACAACGTTAAAAAAAAAAAAAAAAAAAAAAAAAAAAAAAAAACTCTTGAGAAAAAACCGAAAAAAAAAAACCGAAGGAGCCTGCCGAAGATGAGGCCATTACAGCTCGCCTTTATGTGTCCTTCTCGGGATAGCGTCATTTAAAGAACGAAGGTCAGCACAAAAAAAAAAAAAAAAAAAAAAAAAAAAAAAAAAAAACTCTGAGAGAAAACCGAAAAAAAAACCGGAGGACCCTGCCGAAGATGAGGCCATTACAGCTCGCCTTTATGTGTCCTTCTCGGGATAGCGTCATTTAAAGAACGAAGGTCAGCACAACGTAAATAAAAAAAAAAAAAAAAAAAAACCCAGAGAAAAAACCGACAAAAAAACCGGAGGAGCCTGCCGAAGATGAGGCCATTACAGCTCGCCTTTATGTGTCCTTCTCTGGATAGCGTCATTTAAAGAACGATGGTCAGCACAACGGGAAAAAGAAAAAAAAAAAAAAAAAGAAAAAAAAAAACTCAGAGAAATAACCGAAAAAAAAAACCGGAGGAGCCTGCCGAAGATGAGGACATTACGGCTCGCCTTTATGTGTCCTTCTCGGGATAGCGTCATTTAAACAACGAAGGTCAGCACAACGTAAATAAAAAAAAAAAAAAAAAAAAAAAACTCAGAGAAATAACCGAAAAAAAACCGGAGGAGCCTGCCGAAGATGAGGCCATTACGGCTCGCCTTTATGTGTCCTTCTCGGGATAGCGTCATTCAAAGGACGAAGGTCAGCACAACGTATAATAAAAAAAAAAAAAAAAAAAAATCAGAGAAATAACCGAAAAAAAAACCGGAGGAGCCTGCCGAAGATGAGGCCATTACAGCTCGCCTTTATGTGTCCTTCTCGGGATAGCGTCATTCAAAGAACGAAGGTCAGCACAACTTAAAAAAAAAAAAAAAAAAAAAAAAAAAAAAAAAAAAAAAAAAAAAAAAAAAAAAAAACTCTGAGAAAAAATCGAAAAAAAAGCGGAGGAGCCTGCCGAAGATGAAGCCATTACGGCTCGCCTTTATGTGTCCTTCTCGGGATAGCTTCATTTAAAGAACGAAGGTCAGCACAACGTAAAATAAAAATAAAAAAATAAAAAAAAAAACCCAGAGAAAAAACCGACAAAAAAACCGGAGGAGCCTGCCGAATATGAGGCCATTACAGCTCGCCTTTATGTGTCCTTCTCTGGATAGCGTCATTTAAAGAACGATGGTCAGCACAACGGAAAAAAAAAAAAGAAAAAAAAAACTCAGAGAAATAACCGAAAAAAAAAACCGGAGGAGCCTGCCGAAGATGAGGACATTACGGCTCGCCTTTATGTGTCCTTCTCGGGATAGCGTCATTTAAAGAACAAAGGTCAGCACAACGTTAAAAAAAAAAAAAAAAAAAAAAAAAAACTCTTGAGAAAAAACCGAAAAAAAAAACCGAAGGAGCCTGCCGAAGATGAGGCCATTACAGCTCGCCTTTATGTGTCCTTCTCGGGATAGCGTCATTTAAAGAACGAAGGTCAGCACAAAAAAAAAAAAAAAAAAAAAAAAAAAAAAAAAAAACTCTGAGAGAAAACCGAAAAAAAAACCGGAGGAGCCTGCCGAAGATGAGGCCATTACAGCTCGCCTTTATGTGTCCTTCTCGGGATAGCGTCATTTAAAGAACGAAGGTCAGCACAACGTAAATAAAAAAAAAAAAAAAAAAAAAAAAAAAAAAAAAAACTCAGAGAAATAACCGAAAAAAAACCGAAGGAGCCTGCCGAAGATGAGGCAATTACGGCTCGCCTTTATGTGTCCTTCTCGGGATAGCGTCATTTAAAGAACGAAGGTCAGCACAACGTAAAAAAAAAAAAAAAAAAAAAAAAAAAAAAAAAAAAAAAAAAAAAAAAAAAAAAAAAAAAACTCTGAGAAAAAATCGAAAAAAAAGCGGAGGAGCCTGCCGAAGATGAAGCCATTACGGCTCGCCTTTATGTGTCCTTCTCGGGATAGCGTCATTTAAAGAACGAAGGTCAGCACAACGTAAAATAAAAAAAAAAAATAAAAAAAAAAACCCAGAGAAAAAACCGACAAAAAAACCGGAGGAGCCTGCCGAATATGAGGCCATTACAGCTCGCCTTTATGTGTCCTTCTCTGGATAGCGTCATTTAAAGAACGATGGTCAGCACAACGGAAAAAAAAAAAAGAAAAAAAAAACTCAGAGAAATAACCGAAAAAAAAAACCGGAGGAGCCTGCCGAAGATGAGGACATTACGGCTCGCCTTTATGTGTCCTTCTCGGGATAGCGTCATTTAAAGAACGAAGGTCAGCACAACGTTAAAAAAAAAAAAAAAAAAAAAAAAAAAAAAAAAAACTCTTGAGAAAAAACCGAAAAAAAAAACCGAAGGAGCCTGCCGAAGATGAGGCCATTACAGCTCGCCTTTATGTGTCCTTCTCGGGATAGCGTCATTTAAAGAACGAAGGTCAGCACACAAAAAAAAAAAAAAAAAAAAAACTCTGAGAGAAAACCGAAAAAAAAACCGGAGGAGCCTGCCGAAGATGAGGCCATTACAGCTCGCCTTTATGTGTCCTTCTCGGGATAGCGTCATTTAAAGAACGAAGGTCAGCACAACGTATAATAAAAAAATAAAAAAAAAAAATCAGAGAAATAACCGAAAAAAAAACCGGAGGAGCCTGCCGAAGATGAGGCCATTACAGCTCGCCTTTATGTGTCCTTCTCGGGATAGCGTCATTTAAAGAACGAAGGTCAGCACAACGTAAAATAAAAATAAAAAAATAAAAAAAAAACCCAGAGAAAAAACCGACAAAAAAACCGGAGGAGCCTGCCGAATATGAGGCCATTACAGCTCGCCTTTATGTGTCCTTCTCTGGATAGCGTCATTTAAAGAACGATGGTCAGCACAACGGAAAAAAAAAAAAGAAAAAAAAAACTCAGAGAAATAACCGAAAAAAAAAACCGGAGGAGCCTGCCGAAGATGAGGACATTACGGCTCGCCTTTATGTGTCCTTCTCGGGATAGCGTCATTTAAAGAACAAAGGTCAGCACAACGTTAAAAAAAAAAAAAAAAAAAAAAAAAAAAAAAAAAAAAACTCTTGAGAAAAAACCGAAAAAAAAAACCGAAGGAGCCTGCCGAAGATGAGGCCATTACAGCTCGCCTTTATGTGTCCTTCTCGGGATAGCGTCATTTAAAGAACGAAGGTCAGCACAAAAAAAAAAAAAAAAAAAAAACTCTGAGAGAAAACCGAAAAAAAAACCGGAGGAGCCTGCCGAAGATGAGGCCATTACAGCTCGCCTTTATGTGTCCTTCTCGGGATAGCGTCATTTAAAGAACGAAGGTCAGCACAACGTAAATAAAAAAAAAAAAAAAAAAAACTCAGAGAAATAACCGAAAAAAAAATCGGAGGAGCCTGCCGAAGATGAGGCCATTACGGCTCGCCTTTATGTGTCCTTCTCGGGATAGCGTCATTTAAAGAACGAAGGTCAGCACAACGTAAAAAAAAAAAAAAAAAACTCAGAGAAATAACCGAAAAAAAAAACCGGAGGAGCCTGCCGAAGATGAGGACATTACGGCTCGCCTTTATGTGTCCTTCTCGGGATAGCGTCATTTAAAGAACGAAGGTCAGCACAACGTAAAAAAAAAAAAAAAAAAAAAAAAAAAAAAAAAAACTCAGAGAAATAACCGAAAAAAAACCGGAGGAGCCTGCCGAAGATGAGGCAATTACGGCTCGCCTTTATGTGTCCTTCTCGGGATAACGTCATTTAAAGAACGAAGGTCAGCACAACGTAAAAAAAAAAAAAAAAAAAAAAAAAAAAAAAAAAAAAAAAAAAAAAACTCTGAGAAAAAATCGAAAAAAAAGCGGAGGAGCCTGCCGAAGATGAAGCCATTACGGCTCGCCTTTATGTGTCCTTCTCGGGATAGCGTCATTTAAAGAACGAAGGTCAGCACAACGTAAAATAAAAATAAAAAAAAAAAAAAAACCCAGAGAAAAAACCGACAAAAAAACCGGAGGAGCCTGCCGAATATGAGGCCATTACAGCTCGCCTTTATGTGTCCTTCTCTGGATAGCGTCATTTAAAGAACGATGGTCAGCACAACGGAAAAAAAAAAAAAGAAAAAAAAAACTCAGAGAAATAACCGAAAAAAAAAACCGGAGGAGCCTGCCGAAGATGAGGACATTACGGCTCGCCTTTATGTGTCCTTCTCGGGATAGCGTCATTTAAAGAACAAAGGTCAGCACAACGTTAAAAAAAAAAAAAAAAAAAAAAAAAAAAAAAAACTCTTGAGAAAAAACCGAAAAAAAAAACCGAAGGAGCCTGCCGAAGATGAGGCCATTACAGCTCGCCTTTATGTGTCCTTCTCGGGATAGCGTCATTTAAAGAACGAAGGTCAGCACAAAAAAAAAAAAAAAAAAAAAAAAAAAAAAAACTCTGAGAGAAAACCGAAAAAAAAACCGGAGGAGCCTGCCGAAGATGAGGCCATTACAGCTCGCCTTTATGTGTCCTTCTCGGGATAGCGTCATTTAAAGAACGAAGGTCAGCACAACGTAAATAAAAAAAAAAAAAAAAAAAAAAAACTCAGAGAAAAAACCGACAAAAAAACCGGAGGAGCCTGCCGAAGATGAGGCCATTACAGCTCGCCTTTATGTGTCCTTCTCTGGATAGCGTCATTTAAAGAACGATGGTCAGCACAACGGGAAAAAGAAAAAAAAAAAAAAAGAAAAAAAAAACTCAGAGAAATAACCGAAAAAAAAAAACCGGAGGAGCCTGCCGAAGATGAGGACATTACGGCTCGCCTTTATGTGTCCTTCTCGGGATAGCGTCATTTAAACAACGAAGGTCAGCACAAAAAAAAAAAAAAAAAAAAAAAAAAAAAAAAAAAACTCAGAGAAATAACCGAAAAAAAACCGGAGGAGCCTGCCGAAGATGAGGCCATTACGGCTCGCCTTTATGTGTCCTTCTCGGGATAGCGTCATTCAAAGGACGAAGGTCAGCACAACGTATAATAAAAAAAAAAAAAAAATCAGAGAAATAACCGAAAAAAAAACCGGAGGAGCCTGCCGAAGATGAGGCCATTACAGCTCGCCTTTATGTGTCCTTCTCGGGATAGCGTCATTCAAAGAACGAAGGTCAGCACAACGTATAATAAAAAAAAAAAAAAAAAATCAGAGAAATAACCGAAAAAAAAACCGGAGGAGCCTGCCGAAGATGAGGCCATTACAGCTCGCCTTTATGTGTCCTTCTCTGGATAGCGTCATTTAAAGAACGATGGTCAGCACAACGGGAAAAAGAAAAAAAAAAAAAAAGAAAAAAAAAACTCAGAGAAATAACCGAAAAAAAAAACCGGAGGAGCCTGCCGAAGATGAGGACATTACGGCTCGCCTTTATGTGTCCTTCTCGGGATAGCGTCATTTAAAGAACAAAGGTCAGCACAACGTTAAAAAAAAAAAAAAAAAAAAAAAAAAAAAAAAAACTCTTGAGAAAAAACCGAAAAAAAAAACCGAAGGAGCCTGCCGAAGATGAGGCCATTACAGCTCGCCTTTATGTGTCCTTCTCGGGATAGCGTCATTTAAAGAACGAAGGTCAGCACAAAAAAAAAAAAAAAAAAAAAAAAAAAAAAAAAAACTCTGAGAGAAAACCGAAAAAAAAACCGGAGGAGCCTGCCGAAGATGAGGCCATTACAGCTCGCCTTTATGTGTCCTTCTCGGGATAGCGTCATTTAAAGAACGAAGGTCAGCACAACGTAAATAAAAAAAAAAAAAAAAAAAAAAAACTCAGAGAAAAAACCGACAAAAAAACCGGAGGAGCCTGCCGAAGATGAGGCCATTACAGCTCGCCTTTATGTGTCCTTCTCTGGATAGCGTCATTTAAAGAACGATGGTCAGCACAACGGGAAAAAGAAAAAAAAAAAAAAAGAAAAAAAAAACTCAGAGAAATAACCGAAAAAAAAAAACCGGAGGAGCCTGCCGAAGATGAGGACATTACGGCTCGCCTTTATGTGTCCTTCTCGGGATAGCGTCATTTAAACAACGAAGGTCAGCACAAAAAAAAAAAAAAAAAAAAAAAAAAAAAAAAAAAAACTCAGAGAAATAACCGAAAAAAAACCGGAGGAGCCTGCCGAAGATGAGGCCATTACGGCTCGCCTTTATGTGTCCTTCTCGGGATAGCGTCATTCAAAGGACGAAGGTCAGCACAACGTATAATAAAAAAAAAAAAAAAAAATCAGAGAAATAACCGAAAAAAAAACCGGAGGAGCCTGCCGAAGATGAGGCCATTACAGCTCGCCTTTATGTGTCCTTCTCGGGATAGCGTCATTCAAAGAACGAAGGTCAGCACAACGTATAATAAAAAAAAAAAAAAAATCAGAGAAATAACCGAAAAAAAAACCGGAGGAGCCTGCCGAAGATGAGGCCATTACAGCTCGCCTTTATGTGTCCTTCTCTGGATAGCGTCATTTAAAGAACGATGGTCAGCACAACGGGAAAAAGAAAAAAAAAAAGAAAAAAAAAACTCAGAGAAATAACCGAAAAAAAAAAACCGGAGGAGCCTGCCGAAGATGAGGACATTACGGCTCGCCTTTATGTGTCCTTCTCGGGATAGCGTCATTTAAACAACGAAGGTCAGCACAACGTAAAAAAAAAAAAAAAAAAAAAAAAAAAAAAAAAAAAAAAAAAAAAAAAAAAAAAAAAAAACTCAGAGAAATAACCGAAAAAAAACCGGAGGAGCCTGCCGAAGATGAGGCCATTACGGCTCGCCTTTATGTGTCCTTCTCGGGATAGCGTCATTTAAAGGACGAAGGTCAGCACAACGTATAATAAAAAAAAAAAAAAAAATCAGAGAAATAACCGAAAAAAAAACCGGAGGAGCCTGCCGAAGATGAGGCCATTACAGCTCGCCTTTATGTGTCCTTCTCGGGATAGCGTCATTTAAAGAACGAAGGTCAGCACAACGTAAAATAAAAATAAAAAAATAAAAAAAAAAACCCAGAGAAAAAACCGACAAAAAAACCGGAGGAGCCTGCCGAATATGAGGCCATTACAGCTCGCCTTTATGTGTCCTTCTCTGGATAGCGTCATTTAAAGAACGATGGTCAGCACAACGGAAAAAAAAAAAAGAAAAAAAAAACTCAGAGAAATAACCGAAAAAAAAAACCGGAGGAGCCTGCCGAAGATGAGGACATTACGGCTCGCCTTTATGTGTCCTTCTCGGGATAGCGTCATTTAAAGAACAAAGGTCAGCACAACGTTAAAAAAAAAAAAAAAAAAAAAAAAAAAAAAAAAAAAAAACTCTTGAGAAAAAACCGAAAAAAAAAACCGAAGGAGCCTGCCGAAGATGAGGCCATTACAGCTCGCCTTTATGTGTCCTTCTCGGGATAGCGTCATTTAAAGAACGAAGGTCAGCACAAAAAAAAAAAAAAAAAAAAAAAAAAAAAAAAAAAAACTCTGAGAGAAAACCGAAAAAAAAACCGGAGGAGCCTGCCGAAGATGAGGCCATTACAGCTCGCCTTTATGTGTCCTTCTCGGGATAGCGTCATTTAAAGAACGAAGGTCAGCACAACGTAAATAAAAAAAAAAAAAAAAAAAAAAAACTCAGAGAAATAACCGAAAAAAAAATCGGAGGAGCCTGCCGAAGATGAGGCCATTACGGCTCGCCTTTATGTGTCCTTCTCGGGATAGCGTCATTTAAAGAACGAAGGTCAGCACAACGTAAAAAAAAAAAAAAAACTCAGAGAAATAACCGAAAAAAAAAACCGGAGGAGCCTGCCGAAGATGAGGACATTACGGCTCGCCTTTATGTGTCCTTCTCGGGATAGCGTCATTTAAAGAACGAAGGTCAGCACAACGTAAATAAAAAAAAAAAAAAACCCAGAGAAAAAACCGACAAAAAAACCGGAGGAGCCTGCCGAAGATGAGGCCATTACAGCTCGCCTTTATGTGTCCTTCTCTGGATAGCGTCATTTAAAGAACGATGGTCAGCACAACGGGAAAAAGAAAAAAAAAAAAAGAAAAAAAAAACTCAGAGAAATAACCGAAAAAAAAAAACCGGAGGAGCCTGCCGAAGATGAGGACATTACGGCTCGCCTTTATGTGTCCTTCTCGGGATAGCGTCATTTAAACAACGAAGGTCAGCACAACGTAAAAAAAAAAAAAAAAAAAAAAAAAAAAAAAAAAAAAAAAAAAAAAAAAAAAAAAAAAAAAACTCAGAGAAATAACCGAAAAAAAACCGGAGGAGCCTGCCGAAGATGAGGCCATTACGGCTCGCCTTTATGTGTCCTTCTCGGGATAGCGTCATTCAAAGGACGAAGGTCAGCACAACGTATAATAAAAAAAAAAAAAAAAAAATCAGAGAAATAACCGAAAAAAAAACCGGAGGAGCCTGCCGAAGATGAGGCCATTACAGCTCGCCTTTATGTGTCCTTCTCGGGATAGCGTCATTCAAAGAACGAAGGTCAGCACAACTTAAAAAAAAAAAAAAAAAAAAAAAAAAAAAAAAAAAAAAAAAAAACTCTGAGAAAAAATCGAAAAAAAAGCGGAGGAGCCTGCCGAAGATGAAGCCATTACGGCTCGCCTTTATGTGTCCTTCTCGGGATAGCGTCATTTAAAGAACGAAGGTCAGCACAACGTAAAATAAAAATAAAAAAAAAAACCCAGAGAAAAAACCGACAAAAAAACCGGAGGAGCCTGCCGAATATGAGGCCATTACAGCTCGCCTTTATGTGTCCTTCTCTGGATAGCGTCATTTAAAGAACGATGGTCAGCACAACGGAAAAAAAAAAAGAAAAAAAAAACTCAGAGAAATAACCGAAAAAAAAAAACCGGAGGAGCCTGCCGAAGATGAGGACATTACGGCTCGCCTTTATGTGTCCTTCTCGGGATAGCGTCATTTAAAGAACAAAGGTCAGCACAACGTTAAAAAAAAAAAAAAAAAAAAAAAAAAAAACTCTTGAGAAAAAACCGAAAAAAAAAACCGAAGGAGCCTGCCGAAGATGAGGCCATTACAGCTCGCCTTTATGTGTCCTTCTCGGGATAGCGTCATTTAAAGAACGAAGGTCAGCACACAAAAAAAAAAAAAAAAAAAAAAAAAATCTCTGAGAGAAAACCGAAAAAAAAACCGGAGGAGCCTGCCGAAGATGAGGCCATTACAGCTCGCCTTTATGTGTCCTTCTCGGGATAGCGTCATTTAAAGAACGAAGGTCAGCACAACGTAAATAAAAAAAAAAAAAAAAAAAAAAAACTCAGAGAAATAACCGAAAAAAAACCGAAGGAGCCTGCCGAAGATGAGGCAATTACGGCTCGCCTTTATGTGTCCTTCTCGGGATAGCGTCATTTAAAGAACGAAGGTCAGCACAACGTAAAAAAAAAAAAAAAAAAAAAAAAAAAAAAAAAAAAAAAAAAAAAAAAAAAAAAAAAAAACTCTGAGAAAAAATCGAAAAAAAGCGGAGGAGCCTGCCGAAGATGAAGCCATTACGGCTCGCCTTTATGTGTCCTTCTCGGGATAGCGTCATTTAAAGAACGAAGGTCAGCACAACGTAAAATAAAAATAAAAAAAAAAAAAAACCCAGAGAAAAAACCGACAAAAAAACCGGAGGAGCCTGCCGAATATGAGGCCATTACAGCTCGCCTTTATGTGTCCTTCTCTGGATAGCGTCATTTAAAGAACGATGGTCAGCACAACGGAAAAAAAAAAAATAAAAAAAAAAACTCAGAGAAATAACCGAAAAAAAAACCGGAGGAGCCTGCCGAAGATGAGGACATTACGGCTCGCCTTTATGTGTCCTTCTCGGGATAGCGTCATTTAAAGAACGAAGGTCAGCACAACGTTAAAAAAAAAAAAAAAAAAAAAAAAAAAAAAAAAAAAAAAAACTCTTGAGAAAAAACCGAAAAAAAAAAACCGAAGGAGCCTGCCGAAGATGAGGCCATTACAGCTCGCCTTTATGTGTCCTTCTCGGGATAGCGTCATTTAAAGAACGAAGGTCAGCACACAAAAAAAAAAAAAAAAAAAAACTCTGAGAGAAAACCGAAAAAAAAACCGGAGGAGCCTGCCGAAGATGAGGCCATTACAGCTCGCCTTTATGTGTCCTTCTCGGGATAGCGTCATTTAAAGAACGAAGGTCAGCACAACGTAAATAAAAAAAAAAAAAAAAACCCAGAGAAAAAACCGACAAAAAAACCGGAGGAGCCTGCCGAAGATGAGGCCATTACAGCTCGCCTTTATGTGTCCTTCTCTGGATAGCGTCATTTAAAGAACGATGGTCAGCACAACGGGAAAAAGAAAAAAAAAAAAAAGAAAAAAAAAACTCAGAGAAATAACCGAAAAAAAAAAAACCGGAGGAGCCTGCCGAAGATGAGGACATTACGGCTCGCCTTTATGTGTCCTTCTCGGGATAGCGTCATTTAAACAACGAAGGTCAGCACAACGTAAAAAAAAAAAAAAAAAAAAAAAAAAAAAAAAAAAAAAAAAAAAAAAAAAAAAAAAAAAACTCAGAGAAATAACCGAAAAAAAACCGGAGGAGCCTGCCGAAGATGAGGCCATTACGGCTCGCCTTTATGTGTCCTTCTCGGGATAGCGTCATTTAAAGGACGAAGGTCAGCACAACGTATAATAAAAAAAAATCAGAGAAATAACCGAAAAAAAAACCGGAGGAGCCTGCCGAAGATGAGGCCATTACAGCTCGCCTTTATGTGTCCTTCTCGGGATAGCGTCATTTAAAGAACGAAGGTCAGCACAACGTAAAATAAAAATAAAAAAATAAAAAAAAAAACCCAGAGAAAAAACCGACAAAAAAACCGGAGGAGCCTGCCGAATATGAGGCCATTACAGCTCGCCTTTATGTGTCCTTCTCTGGATAGCGTCATTTAAAGAACGATGGTCAGCACAACGGAAAAAAAAAAAAGAAAAAAAAATCAGAGAAATAACCGAAAAAAAAAACCGGAGGAGCCTGCCGAAGATGAGGACATTACGGCTCGCCTTTATGTGTCCTTCTCGGGATAGCGTCATTTAAAGAACAAAGGTCAGCACAACGTTAAAAAAAAAAAAAAAAAAAAAAAAAAAAAAAAAACTCTTGAGAAAAAACCGAAAAAAAAAACCGAAGGAGCCTGCCGAAGATGAGGCCATTACAGCTCGCCTTTATGTGTCCTTCTCGGGATAGCGTCATTTAAAGAACGAAGGTCAGCACAAAAAAAAAAAAAAAAAAAAAAAAAAAAAAAAAAACTCTGAGAGAAAACCGAAAAAAAAACCGGAGGAGCCTGCCGAAGATGAGGCCATTACAGCTCGCCTTTATGTGTCCTTCTCGGGATAGCGTCATTTAAAGAACGAAGGTCAGCACAACGTAAATAAAAAAAAAAAAAAAAAAAAAAAAAAAAAACTCAGAGAAATAACCGAAAAAAAAATCGGAGGAGCCTGCCGAAGATGAGGCCATTACGGCTCGCCTTTATGTGTCCTTCTCGGGATAGCGTCATTTAAAGAACGAAGGTCAGCACAACGTAAAAAAAAAAAAAAAAACTCAGAGAAATAACCGAAAAAAAAAACCGGAGGAGCCTGCCGAAGATGAGGACATTACGGCTCGCCTTTATGTGTCCTTCTCGGGATAGCGTCATTTAAAGAACGAAGGTCAGCACAACGTAAAAAAAAAAAAAAAAAAAAAAAAAAAAAAAAAAAAAAAAAAAAAAAAAACTCTGAGAAAAAATCGAAAAAAAAGCGGAGGAGCCTGCCGAAGATGAAGCCATTACGGCTCGCCTTTATGTGTCCTTCTCGGGATTGCGTCATTTAAAGAACGAAGGTCAGCACAACGTAAAATAAAAAAAAAAAAAAAAAAAAAAACCCAGAGAAAAAACCGACAAAAAAACCGGAGGAGCCTGCCGAATATGAGGCCATTACAGCTCGCCTTTATGTGTCCTTCTCTGGATAGCGTCATTTAAAGAACGATGGTCAGCACAACGGAAAAAAAAAAAAGAAAAAAAAAACTCAGAGAAATAACCGAAAAAAAAAACCGGAGGAGCCTGCCGAAGATGAGGACATTACGGCTCGCCTTTATGTGTCCTTCTCGGGATAGCGTCATTTAAAGAACGAAGGTCAGCACAACGTTAAAAAAAAAAAAAAAAAAAAAAAAAAAAAAAAAAAAAACTCTTGAGAAAAAACCGAAAAAAAAAAACCGAAGGAGCCTGCCGAAGATGAGGCCATTACAGCTCGCCTTTATGTGTCCTTATCGGGATAGCGTCATTTAAAGAACGAAGGTCAGCACAAAAAAAAAAAAAAAAAAAAAAAAAAAAAAACTCTGAGAGAAAACCGAAAAAAAAACCGGAGGACCCTGCCGAAGATGAGGCCATTACAGCTCGCCTTTATGTGTCCTTCTCGGGATAGCGTCATTTAAAGAACGAAGGTCAGCACAACGTAAATAAAAAAAAAAAAAAAAAAAAACCCAGAGAAAAAACCGACAAAAAAACCGGAGGAGCCTGCCGAAGATGAGGCCATTACAGCTCGCCTTTATGTGTCCTTCTCTGGATAGCGTCATTTAAAGAACGATGGTCAGCACAACGGGAAAAAGAAAAAAAAAAAAAAAAAAGAAAAAAAAAACTCAGAGAAATAACCGAAAAAAAAAAACCGGAGGAGCCTGCCGAAGATGAGGACATTACGGCTCGCCTTTATGTGTCCTTCTCGGGATAGCGTCATTTAAACAACGAAGGTCAGCACAACGTAAATAAAAAAAAAAAAAAAAAAAAAAAAACTCAGAGAAATAACCGAAAAAAAACCGGAGGAGCCTGCCGAAGATGAGGCCATTACGGCTCGCCTTTATGTGTCCTTCTCGGGATAGCGTCATTCAAAGGACGAAGGTCAGCACAACGTATAATAAAAAAAAAAAAAAAAAAAAAAAATCAGAGAAATAACCGAAAAAAAAACCGGAGGAGCCTGCCGAAGATGAGGCCATTACAGCTCGCCTTTATGTGTCCTTCTCGGGATAGCGTCATTCAAAGAACGAAGGTCAGCACAACTTAAAAAAAAAAAAAAAAAAAAAAAAAAAAAAAAAAACTCTGAGAAAAAATCGAAAAAAAAGCGGAGGAGCCTGCCGAAGATGAAGCCATTACGGCTCGCCTTTATGTGTCCTTCTCGGGATAGCTTCATTTAAAGAACGAAGGTCAGCACAACGTAAAATAAAAATAAAAAAATAAAAAAAAAAACCCAGAGAAAAAACCGACAAAAAAACCGGAGGAGCCTGCCGAATATGAGGCCATTACAGCTCGCCTTTATGTGTCCTTCTCTGGATAGCGTCATTTAAAGAACGATGGTCAGCACAACGGAAAAAAAAAAAAAGAAAAAAAAAACTCAGAGAAATAACCGAAAAAAAAAAACCGGAGGAGCCTGCCGAAGATGAGGACATTACGGCTCGCCTTTATGTGTCCTTCTCGGGATAGCGTCATTTAAAGAACAAAGGTCAGCACAACGTTAAAAAAAAAAAAAAAAAAAAAAAACTCTTGAGAAAAAACCGAAAAAAAAAACCGAAGGAGCCTGCCGAAGATGAGGCCATTACAGCTCGCCTTTATGTGTCCTTCTCGGGATAGCGTCATTTAAAGAACGAAGGTCAGCACAAAAAAAAAAAAAAAAAAAAAAAAAAAAAAAACTCTGAGAGAAAACCGAAAAAAAAACCGGAGGAGCCTGCCGAAGATGAGGCCATTACAGCTCGCCTTTATGTGTCCTTCTCGGGATAGCGTCATTTAAAGAACGAAGGTCAGCACAACGTAAATAAAAAAAAAAAAAAAAAAAAAAAAAAAAAAAAAAAACTCAGAGAAATAACCGAAAAAAAACCGAAGGAGCCTGGCGAAGATGAGGCAATTACGGCTCGCCTTTATGTGTCCTTCTCGGGATAGCGTCATTTAAAGAACGAAGGTCAGCACAACGTAAAAAAAAAAAAAAAAAAAAAAAAAAAAAAAAAAAAAAAAAAAAACTCTGAGAAAAAATCGAAAAAAAAGCGGAGGAGCCTGCCGAAGATGAAGCCATTACGGCTCGCCTTTATGTGTCCTTCTCGGGATAGCGTCATTTAAAGAACGAAGGTCAGCACAACGTAAAATAAAAAAAAAAAAATAAAAAAAAAAACCCAGAGAAAAAACCGACAAAAAAACCGGAGGAGCCTGCCGAATATGAGGCCATTACAGCTCGCCTTTATGTGTCCTTCTCTGGATAGCGTCATTTAAAGAACGATGGTCAGCACAACGGAAAAAAAAAAAAGAAAAAAAAAACTCAGAGAAATAACCGAAAAAAAAAACCGGAGGAGCCTGCCGAAGATGAGGACATTACGGCTCGCCTTTATGTGTCCTTCTCGGGATAGCGTCATTTAAAGAACGAAGGTCAGCACAACGTTAAAAAAAAAAAAAAAAAAAAAAAAAAAAAAAAAAAAAACTCTTGAGAAAAAACCGAAAAAAAAAACCGAAGGAGCCTGCCGAAGATGAGGCCATTACAGCTCGCCTTTATGTGTCCTTCTCGGGATAGCGTCATTTAAAGAACGAAGGTCAGCACACAAAAAAAAAAAAAAAAAAAAAAACTCTGAGAGAAAACCGAAAAAAAAACCGGAGGAGCCTGCCGAAGATGAGGCCATTACAGCTCGCCTTTATGTGTCCTTCTCGGGATAGCGTCATTTAAAGAACGAAGGTCAGCACAACGTAAATAAAAAAAATAAAAAATAAAAAAAAAAAACTCAGAGAAATAACCGAAAAAAAAATCGGAGGAGCCTGCCGAAGATGAGGCCATTACGGCTCGCCTTTATGTGTCCTTCTCGGGATAGCGTCATTTAAAGAACGAAGGTCAGCACAACGTAAAAAAAAAAAAAAAAACTCAGAGAAATAACCGAAAAAAAAAAACCGGAGGAGCCTGCCGAAGATGAGGACATTACGGCTCGCCTTTATGTGTCCTTCTCGGGATAGCGTCATTTAAAGAACGAAGGTCAGCACAACGTTAAAAAAAAAAAAAAAAAAAAAAAAAAAAAAAAAAAAAAAAAAAAAAAAAAAAACTCAGAGAAATAACCGAAAAAAAACCGGAGGAGCCTGCCGAAGATGAGGCAATTACGGCTCGCCTTTATGTGTCCTTCTCGGGATAGCGTCATTTAAAGAACGAAGGTCAGCACAACGTAAAAAAAAAAAAAAAAAAAAAAAAAAAAAAAAAAAAAAAAAAAAAAAAAACTCTGAGAAAAAATCGAAAAAAAAGCGGAGGAGCCTGCCGAAGATGAAGCCATTACGGCTCGCCTTTATGTGTCCTTCTCGGGATAGCGTCATTTAAAGGACGAAGGTCAGCACAACGTATAATAAAAAAATAAAAAAAAAAAAATCAGAGAAATAACCGAAAAAAAAACCGGAGGAGCCTGCCGAAGATGAGGCCATTACAGCTCGCCTTTATGTGTCCTTCTCGGGATAGCGTCATTTAAAGAACGAAGGTCAGCACAACGTAAAATAAAAATAAAAAAATAAAAAAAAAACCCAGAGAAAAAACCGACAAAAAAACCGGAGGAGCCTGCCGAATATGAGGCCATTACAGCTCGCCTTTATGTGTCCTTCTCTGGATAGCGTCATTTAAAGAACGATGGTCAGCACAACGGAAAAAAAAAAAAGAAAAAAAAAACTCAGAGAAATAACCGAAAAAAAAAACCGGAGGAGCCTGCCGAAGATGAGGACATTACGGCTCGCCTTTATGTGTCCTTCTCGGGATAGCGTCATTTAAAGAACAAAGGTCAGCACAACGTTAAAAAAAAAAAAAAAAAAAAAAAAAAAAAAAAAAAAAAAAAAAAAAAAAAAAAAAACTCTTGAGAAAAAACCGAAAAAAAAAACCGAAGGAGCCTGCCGAAGATGAGGCCATTACAGCTCGCCTTTATGTGTCCTTCTCGGGATAGCGTCATTTAAAGAACGAAGGTCAGCACAAAAAAAAAAAAAAAAAAAAAAACTCTGAGAGAAAACCGAAAAAAAAACCGGAGGAGCCTGCCGAAGATGAGGCCATTACAGCTCGCCTTTATGTGTCCTTCTCGGGATAGCGTCATTTAAAGAACGAAGGTCAGCACAACGTAAATAAAAAAAAAAAAAAAAAAACTCAGAGAAATAACCGAAAAAAAAATCGGAGGAGCCTGCCGAAGATGAGGCCATTACAGCTCGCCTTTATGTGTCCTTCTCGGGATAGCGTCATTTAAAGAACGAAGGTCAGCACAACGTAAAAAAAAAAAAAAAAAAAAAAAAAAAAAAAAAAAAAAAAAAAAAAAAAAAAAAAAAAAAAAAAAAAAAACTCAGAGAAATAACCGAAAAAAAACCGGAGGAGCCTGCCGAAGATGAGGCAATTACGGCTCGCCTTTATGTGTCCTTCTCGGGATAACGTCATTTAAAGAACGAAGGTCAGCACAACGTAAAAAAAAAAAAAAAAAAAAAAAAAAAAAAAAAAAAAAAAAAAAAAAAAAAAAAAAAAAAAACTCTGAGAAAAAATCGAAAAAAAAGCGGAGGAGCCTGCCGAAGATGAAGCCATTACGGCTCGCCTTTATGTGTCCTTCTCGGGATAGCGTCATTTAAAGAACGAAGGTCAGCACAACGTAAAATAAAAATAAAAAAAAAAAAAAAACCCAGAGAAAAAACCGACAAAAAAACCGGAGGAGCCTGCCGAATATGAGGCCATTACAGCTCGCCTTTATGTGTCCTTCTCTGGATAGCGTCATTTAAAGAACGATGGTCAGCACAACGGAAAAAAAAAAAAAGAAAAAAAAAACTCAGAGAAATAACCGAAAAAAAAAACCGGAGGAGCCTGCCGAAGATGAGGACATTACGGCTCGCCTTTATGTGTCCTTCTCGGGATAGCGTCATTTAAAGAACGAAGGTCAGCACAACGTTAAAAAAAAAAAAAAAAAAAAAAAAAAAAAAAAAAACTCTTGAGAAAAAACCGAAAAAAAAAAACCGAAGGAGCCTGCCGAAGATGAGGCCATTACAGCTCGCCTTTATGTGTCCTTCTCGGGATAGCGTCATTTAAAGAACGAAGGTCAGCACAAAAAAAAAAAAAAAAAAAAAAAAAAAAAACTCTGAGAGAAAACCGAAAAAAAAACCGGAGGAGCCTGCCGAAGATGAGGCCATTACAGCTCGCCTTTATGTGTCCTTCTCGGGATAGCGTCATTTAAAGAACGAAGGTCAGCACAACGTAAATAAAAAAAAAAAAAAAAAAAACCCAGAGAAAAAACCGACAAAAAAACCGGAGGAGCCTGCCGAAGATGAGGCCATTACAGCTCGCCTTTATGTGTCCTTCTCTGGATAGCGTCATTTAAAGAACGATGGTCAGCACAACGGGAAAAAGAAAAAAAAAAAAAAAGAAAAAAAAAACTCAGAGAAATAACCGAAAAAAAAAACCGGAGGAGCCTGCCGAAGATGAGGACATTACGGCTCGCCTTTATGTGTCCTTCTCGGGATAGCGTCATTTAAAGAACGAAGGTCAGCACAACGTTAAAAAAAAAAAAAAAAAAAAAAAAAAAAAAAAAAAAAAAAACTCTTGAGAAAAAACCGAAAAAAAAAACCGAAGGAGCCTGCCGAAGATGAGGCCATTACAGCTCGCCTTTATGTGTCCTTCTCGGGATAGCGTCATTTAAAGAACGAAGGTCAGCACAAAAAAAAAAAAAAAAAAAAAAAAAAACTCTGAGAGAAAACCGAAAAAAAAACCGGAGGAGCCTGCCGAAGATGAGGCCATTACAGCTCGCCTTTATGTGTCCTTCTCGGGATAGCGTCATTTAAAGAACGAAGGTCAGCACAACGTAAATAAAAAAAAAAAAAAAAAAAAACCCAGAGAAAAAACCGACAAAAAAACCGGAGGAGCCTGCCGAAGATGAGGCCATTACAGCTCGCCTTTATGTGTCCTTCTCTGGATAGCGTCATTTAAAGAACGATGGTCAGCACAACGGGAAAAAGAAAAAAAAAAAAGAAAAAAAAAACTCAGAGAAATAACCGAAAAAAAAAAACCGGAGGAGCCTGCCGAAGATGAGGACATTACGGCTCGCCTTTATGTGTCCTTCTCGGGATAGCGTCATTTAAACAACGAAGGTCAGCACAACGTAAAAAAAAAAAAAAAAAAAAAAAAAAAAAAAAAAAAAAAAAAAAACTCAGAGGAATAACCGAAAAAAAACCGGAGGAGCTTGCCGAAGATGAGGCCATTACGGCTCGCCTTTATGTGTCCTTCTCGGGATAGCGTCATTTAAAGGACGAAGGTCAGCACAACGTATAATATAAAAAAAAAAAAAATCAGAGAAATAACCGAAAAAAAAACCGGAGGAGCCTGCCGAAGATGAGGCCATTACAGCTCGCCTTTATGTGTCCTTCTCGGGATAGCGTCATTCAAAGAACGAAGGTCAGCACAACGTAAATAAAAAAAAAAAAAAAAAAAAAACTCAGAGAAATAACCGAAAAAAAAATCGGAGGAGCCTGCCGAAGATGAGGCCATTACGGCTCGCCTTTATGTGTCCTTCTCGGGATAGCGTCATTTAAAGAACGAAGGTCAGCACAACGTAAAAAAAAAAAAAAAAACTCAGAGAAATAACCGAAAAAAAAAACCGGAGGAGCCTGCCGAAGATGAGGACATTACGGCTCGCCTTTATGTGTCCTTCTCGGGATAGCGTCATTTAAAGAACGAAGGTCAGCACAACGTAAATAAAAAAAAAAAAACTCAGAGAAATAACCGAAAAAAAAAACCGGAGGAGCCTGCCGAAGATGAGGCCATTACGGCTCGCCTTTATGTGTCCTTCTCGGGATAGCGTCATTTAAAGAACGAAGGTCAGCACAACGTAAAATAAAAATAAAAAAATAAAAAAAAAAACCCAGAGAAAAAACCGACAAAAAAACCGGAGGAGCCTGCCGAATATGAGGCCATTACAGCTCGCCTTTATGTGTCCTTCTCTGGATAGCGTCATTTAAAGAACGATGGTCAGCACAACGGAAAAAAAAAAAAGAAAAAAAAAACTCAGAGAAATAACCGAAAAAAAAAAACCGGAGGAGCCTGCCGAAGATGAGGACATTACGGCTCGCCTTTATGTGTCCTTCTCTGGATAGCGTCATTTAAAGAACGATGGTCAGCACAACGGAAAAAAAAAAAGAAAAAAAAAACTCAGAGAAATAACCGAAAAAAAAACCAGAGGAGCCTGCCGAAGATGAGGCC